>NW_027395284.1:5117935-5160552 GCF_027580225.2 Misgurnus anguillicaudatus
TTACTGGTCTGTCAAGGGATCAAACACATTTTCTTTCCTTGCACAAGCTACATATTTTGTCTTTTTTTGTCAACTGCAAAAATCAACTGGTGACATCATCCAGGTAAAAGTTTTAATACCAGTTAAAGTTAATAAGTGTTAACCCAATATGAACTCTAAACTCTGCTAAATTTAATCCATGTTGGTATAACTTGTGACTTCTTAAAATAAAAGATAAGCAATCTGTAAAGATTGACTTTGCATTATACAGAGACTCCGAACATCTGTAATGAAAGATGCTCCAGTGCACACGGTAAACCACCATGGGTTTATTTTAGGCTTTAATGTCGACAAAGAAAAATGCTCCTGAATTCATAATGCAACATAATGTACATATAGCTCTTGAATAAAGAGCCCTGTGGTTTGTAAAAGCAAAACTCTGGTACAATGTGATGCTCCACTGCTACATATAATCAAAATTAAACATTACTTTATATAAAATGTATCAGCTTACACAGTCCTCACAGCACAACACTTTAGGTTTTATAAAGCTAAATATATATCACATGAAATTGCTTTTAATCACAGTGCTGGCCCTTCAGCAAGTTAATTTCATATCACAGACCTGACGCATGCAAATTTATCGCTTATTACATGGCTATTTACCTCATAAAGTAACATGAAATATTTATTTGAAATATTTTATTAGCAAATTTTTTAAAAACACATTTACTTTCGGTTTTAAGATAAGACAAGACGTTCAAATGTCACAAACACATTATTTGGTTTAATTATTTGTATATTTCATGTCGTTGTGTTATTAAAAGACATATTTATATTTAATTTTCTATAATATTACACTGTATCTGTCAAGATGATTTGCAGCATCAGGGTAACTGAGTTTTTTTTCTGAGAATAACAAACATGCAAATGTCGTAACTGGCCAATCAGAATCAAGCATTTCAAAGAGCCGTGTAATAACACTATATCATACCCATAATATGAACGAATTCCTATAACCTACTCATTTATGTTTATTCACTCCTTCAAGGGCTAAAATGAATTGGAGTATACAAGATGATTTCTGACTAATTAAAGAATGCTCGTTTACCAATAATAGACAACTCACTGGTTAGGCAGAGTCTCAAAAGACAAATGTTGGTAACCAGATGCTAAATTACTAAAATTCACCGCTACACACAGAGATATAGTGTGAAAATAAATCAGTGATATATCACAGCATCTAGAAGTAAGCAAAGCAGCATCTGTTTCAATGCTGAAAAAGAGCAGGTTAAAAGAGCATTTGCTTTCATTTTTTTAATTTAAGATGCAAAACACATTTGGCAATTTCAGCATAATGAGTGTTAAGGGGGAGAAATTTCAGCAGCCAGCTCAGTCTCTCTGCTTGTGTTTCTCACTGCACAGCAGATGGCTGTGTTTCCTTATATCAATTTACAAAAACAGAATGAACATGGATTTACCACAAGTGCACACAAGCGATTCAATTAACATTTCTGCCGTGTCTAAACTCAATCCCTTCAGCAAACATGACCATCACCTGCACTGGAAAAATCTAATAATAAGGCATGTTTAGTGTTGCTTAAGTATAACTGGACACTTGAAAAATAAAAAGCCATACTTAAAAATGTCAATATAATAAGTAAGGAATAATTGACGATGTGCCGTTGAATTATAAGAAAATAATATGCATCGTTTATCGTTTATGGAGTCGTTTATTCCGCTTATACCGCGGTTAATAAAAAAAATATTGCTCTGGTGCCTATTTTTAAAGGGGCAATGTCACTAAACTTTTTTGAGAAGTAAAATGAATCTTTGGTATCCCCAGAGTACACAAGTGAAGTTTTAGCTCAAAATACCACATAGATAATTTATTATAACATGTTAAATTTGACACTAAGTGTGAGCAAAAATATGGCGTTTTGGGTGTGTCCTTTAAAATGCAAATTAGCTGATGAAATTCAAACACTGGTCACAGTGATGGTGGTTTGTTGCAATTGAAACTCAATTGTGCTGTCAATTATTTTTGTTCGCTTTCTCTCTGCATTAACTCTTTCACCGCCAGCGCGTTTTTTAAAAAAGTCGCCAGCCAGCGCCAGCGTTTTTCATGATTTTCACCAAAGTTTAATGCCTTCCAGAAAATGTTCTACTTTAAATATATAAACATACAATATACCAAATGAAAGAACAGACCCTTTGCTTTCAAACAAAAAAAAAAGTTTCATCCTACCTTCAGCGGTTCTTTTGTAATCAGCTTTGAATATGGGTAGGTTTCTGCAAAAACACCACATTTTGAGCAAAAAGCAGAGATAATTCCATTTTTGTGACGGACTTTTCATAGAGATCCCATTCAGAGCGATCTTTAAAACAAACACGGACATGCAGCCGCTTGCCATAGGGCAATACTTCCGGGTTTAAAAAGTTGCGGAAGGGCCACCTGGTGGATAATAGCTGGTGGATAATAGCGGTATTGCGGAAAGACGGAAAATCTCGTCATTGGCAGGGAAGCGTTTTCTCTTAATTGACGAGATATCTCATCAATGGCAGTAAAAGAGTTAAATGGCAGTGTCATGGTTGGATTGTGCAGATTAAGGGGCGGAATTATTATAATAAGATCTCCTTATGACATCATCTTAAGTGACCTCTGAGTTAGAGAGTAAGACTTGTTTGTAACCCAGAGGTTGTTGGTTTGATTCTTACAGCATGGCAGGAAGTGACTGAAGTTTTTTTAGAGTTGCCCAGTATTTTGTGTCTGTATGTGGTTTGTGTGTGTGTTTATGACTTATGTCTTCATGACTTGCAGTGGATGGGTAAAATGCAGAGACAATAATTTCTCTATCACTTTTTCTTTTATCGGTCACTTTTTTGAAGGTGTCTGATCATATAAATCTGTAAAATTATTGTTTTTGGCCTTTATTAAAATTAAGAATTTTTATTTTAATTTTACATTTTTTTGTTTGGCAACCACTGCTGCAGTCAATTGACCATTTTAATGATTTTTTTTTTACAGTGTGGCTGTTTTTGAAATAAAAACTCCTGTGTGAATCCCCATTTAATTCAAAGTGTAATGTGTGAATATTCATTTAGTCATGCAGAATGGCTTGGTAACCTTCTGAAAAATCAAAGACCTGTTGAAGATTATCATAAACAATGCATTATAATAGTAGGATTTAAATCACTAACAGGATAATTTGATTTTGGTTTGCATAGGTGTTCATTAAAGTGAACAGAGTCCTGTTTTTGTATTTGAATAGTTTATAGTAACTTAATAATTATACATGATTAAAATGATAAAAAAACATTGTCATTAGTTAATCAATATAAAGATGTAAAGACTTACCAGTAAATTATTGTAAGGTGAGAACCACTGATATCAGAATCAAGTGTGACAATGGCTAATGTTCTTAGGTGTTTCTGAATTCAATTTTTTTTGCATAAACTCAATATGGATTATATTTTAATGCTTTGTTACACATTCATTTTAATACAATTATCATTTTATTCTTGATAAATAACTTCACTAAAAGAAAAAACGGACACTAACTGCTTTCACACATACAGTATTAACTGGTAAGTTGCAGTTAAGAGATCGTCTCAGGTTACGTATGTAACCCTTGTTCCCTGAGAAGGAAACGAGACACTGCGTCAGAGCTGACGCTATGGGGGAACGCCTACAGCGTGATGGCATCTGAGTATGTATATCAAATTCGACCAATGGTTGGGCGTGACGTCATAGACGGAAGCCAGAGAGCATAAATACGGCAGAAAGGAACGCCCACTTTATCTGGCACAAGCCAAAGCGGGTATTCAGCCACGACGGAAGTAGGGAAGTAGTCCTTCTCAGGGAACAAGGGTTACATACGTAACCTGAGACGTTCCGTTTCGAGGGAATTTCGATGCTGCATCAGAGCTGACACTATGGGGAACGTTATACCCAATCCGCCAGACTACAAGTGCCTGTCTGTGTGTAGAAAGCACAACTGAGACCAAAGCACACGATCACCAGGAATAGAGTTGAGATCCAACTCAAAAATGTACAAAAGTGAGCGGTGAGGACCTGCCTGCCGCATCACAGATATCCTGGATCAAGGCCCCTGCCCACAGGGCCCTATATGCTGCTATACCTTAAGTTGAATGCGGTCTGACGGTTAAAGGAAAGGGCCGTCAAGAGGCTTCATAAGCACATGGGATAGCCTCGGCTATTCATCTACTTAAAGGCTGCTTGGTGCAGGCCGAACCGAAGCATTTAAATTACTGCTCTGTTCACCTGAGCCGACAGTACTATGCACATACATGTCCAGTGCATGCACTAAGCATAGCAAATTAAGCACCCTCTGGCTAAATCCTTGAAAGGTGAAGGGCTAAAAGCCTGCAATATTATGGGGTGTGCAATATTATTCCGAACCTTAGACCCATAATCCGACCTAGGGTAGAAAGCCTTCACCATGCCTGGAGCGAACTGGAGGCAGTTGAGTGAAACCGAGAGAGCCAATAAAACTCCTACCTTCTAAAGGGAGGTAATAGCTAGGAGAAATATAGTTTCCAGAGTAAGAAACTTTCTGAAATGGTATCAATGGCTCAAATGGTGCCCCTGATAAGTTCTCCAGGACCACAGACAGATCCCACGCAGGGATCCTAAAATGACTCGCAGGCCTCAGCCTCGAAGTGCCACACAGGAAAAGCATGAATAGATGGTCTCTACTTAATGAGGGACCAACCACTATGGTATGAAAGACAGATATAACTGCCACATAAGCCTTAATGTCAAAGGAGACAGCCCTGCTGCAAACTGCTCCTATAAAAACTCCAGAACTGTACCAAGGGGCAGTTAACTGGGTCATGTAGGTGCTTTTGGCACCATGTAATTAAAGTCTTTCTTCAAATGCGTATAATTTCCTGGTGGAGGGAGCTCTGGAAGTAAAATAGTCTGCACAACCGCAGTTGAGAGACCCGTTTCTATGAATCTGTCCTCCTCAGAGGCCAGACCCAAAAACTCTAGGCAGGGGTAAAACACAGTGCCCCTTGTATGAGACTACCGATCCCTCCAGATCGGCCCCTGAAATGGGGAGCCGTCTAGGAGGGAGACCAGGTTCAAAAACCACACTCCGGTCGGCCAACACGGGGCTACGAGCAACAGCTTTGTCTGTGCTGCCGGACCCTCACCAGAACTCCAAGGAGCTGAGCAATTGGGGTTTTCCGGAGGCCCTCAGATCCTTCCTGTGTCATGGCAACCAGTCAGAGTGGGACTGGGTAAAAGAGAGAAAACCAAAGAGTACAATGGGAATTCTCCTGAATTGCAAACAGGTCAGCTTTCGCTTGGCCGAACCTGAGCCAAATTTGCTCCCCCACGTGTGGGTGGAGTCTTCATAACCCAAGCTTAACGCCTGCCTCAGCAGAACGTCTGCTCCATGTGGACTTACATAGATTTTCATAGATTTTGACCTTATGGTCTTCCATAGCCACTTCCTGACCTTAGAGGGATGCATCTGTCGTAAGCCTGATGTGACAACCCTGAGCCCCCAATGTTGGCCGTCATGGGAAAGGAACCATGCTTTCTTCCAATATACTAAGGCACAAAGCATCTGCGTGTGACCTTGATCATGAGAAACGGGTTGCCCCTCAGGGAACCCCATGGTTAAAAGATGGATTCTATACGAGCAGGAGACAACCATGCCTGCAGTCGTTAAAATCCATACCACGCCCAGAAAAGAAGTCCTCTGTACTGGAGAAGCATACTTTTCCTTGCATTTAGTTGATAGGACATTTTTGGTCCTCATGGCTTTCCATACCTGTTCCCAGCTAGAAAGAGATGCTTCTGTCATTAATGTTATGTGGCGACTGACCGCACCTAACTTCTGGCCTGTAAACAAATACCCAAAAATTTTTCCCATATTCTTAGGGCACGAAGACATATGCGCGTAACCCTGAACATGTGAAAAAGCCAACACTGGCTTTTTTAAGAAAGGAACCGTGGTTTCTGCCATAATACTAAGGCACAAAGCATTCGCGTGTGACCTTGATTATGCAAAGCGGGTTGCCCCTCAGGGAACCCCATGGTTAAAGGATGGATTCAATACGAGCAGGAGACAACTGTGCCTGCAGTCGTTGAAGTCCACACTACGCCCAGAAAAGAGGTCCTCTGTACTGGAGAAGCACACTTTTCCTAGCGTTTAGCTGATTGGACATTTTTTGCCCTTTTGGCCTTCCATAGCTTTTCTTGGTGTTCAGTCTCAACGCTAGGTATCTTAGATGTGCAAGCACAACTCGATGCTGTGCTGCCATCTGTGCTGACTGGGCAAATATTAGCCAATCGTCAATATAAATAGTATGCAAACGCCTTAAAGATGCAATGGCGCCAGGGCAGAGTTTACACATTTTGTAAATGTGTCAAGGGATAGAGCTAGGCCGAAGGGAAGGTTGATATTGGTATGCCATGCCCTTCCCTTGGGGGAAGATTACAAGAGATCGCGTCCCTATCACTAAGTGGAAGTAGCTGCAGTGCAGGCTTCAACACCCAGAGGAGGAACAACGTAGCATTTTGAAAGGTAAGTTATCATAATGAACACACGTCACACCGCGCCCTCAAGAGCGGCGTGAGCGTGCTCAGCTCCTAAAGTTTCTGTTTTTTTATTTTCCTTCATTATCAGCCACACAGTTAATCTATTCAGTCACACAGCTATTCAAACACTTTTGATACACACACACATAGATAGCCGCTGAGGCGACAAAGATAAAGTGGGCGTTCCTTTCTGCCGTATTTATGCTCTCTGGCTTCCGTCTATGACGTCACGCCCAACCGTTGGTCGAATTTGATATACATACTCAGATGCCGTCACGCTGTAGGCGTTCACCCATAGCGTCAGCTCTGACACAGCGTCGAAGTTCCCTCGAAAGGGAACATGTGTGAACAGGAAATTTATTCTGGTAAATCAGTCCTGCCAATATTCTCCCAGACACTGCTTGAAGTCAAACACACGTGATCACCTTAAAATAGTGCTTAATCTGCCAAATCTCTTCACTAGAGTTGTTTTAAACTGTTTATTATTGATTAGTCATTTGCACAGTCTCAGTGAAGCCTTATGTTTAGACATCGCTGCATCTTATAATATAGATCAAACTATCCTCCAACCCAATTGTTTTGGTCATTTGTCTATTCCCCCAAATATGACCAACAGATGTGTTTACTAAATTAGAGCCTTCCCTCAATTCAATCAAGTAATGGGTCTCCCGAAAACTTGTTCCAGTAACGGAATCTCTGATCATTTAGATAAGAAAGAACAGGATTTGGCTCATTCATATCTGGAGCACAAACAGGAGTCGTCATGAACCATAGATTAATAAATAGAGTTTGATGAATGTACAATATGAGCTGTGTTGATAGTATGGGTTTCCCTGGCAAACAGCACTAATAATCATTTCAAGGAATGGAGTGAGGTGACCATCTCACACATTAACACGATCAATGTCTAATGATATAAGATCATCTTTGTGGCTTCAAGTCTATGAGAAGGTTTATGGGAGACAACTGAGTTCAAATCAATGAACGAAATGCACAAGCTGCCTACGAAGAGGATTACACCACCGGTATCTTGATGAATGAGGCACATGCATTAAATAAATGATATCATAAACTATCTCTGCCTGTTATTGATGTGATGATGGGATTATCTGTTCATACTTTGGTGTGTGTACAATCACTGAGATGCAAGAGTGATCCTGTTAAATACATTATTTTCTATAAGATTGTAATAGGATTAATAAGCTAATAGTATTAATAAAGCCAGTGAATTATGTCCAAATGAAAATAATTAGAATGAAACAAAATGAAGCAATACATTTGTCATTAAACCCATTGTATGTTTATATTCATGCAAATTACCAAATTAAAAAGATATTAGTGAGAATAAAATGAAGGATATAGGGCTTATGATACATAAAAAGAGAATTAGATTGATTAGATCATAAAAACATTGGTGTTACGTATGGGAATGCATCCAGGTGATTGGACAAATGTTGAAATGAAGCTATATAAAAGAAAGGTCACTTTAAAGTCAAAACAAGTTATGGCATTTCAGCCTGGTCTCACTGTTAGTACCTATTATAAGTAACTTTCATAAATACAAATATACTTTTTTGTACGTTTAAATAGATGCTGAAGCGTATAATGTACACACATTTACCAAATTTAATTGTAGCACTATTACGTTTTTACACTAAAAAACGTAAAGCATTTACAAATCTTTCATTGTCGTCCCGTTTATAGGCGCATATTACTAAAGCGCTCTTTAAATAACAAAAACAGTATTGACTTTAGACTATAGACCAGGTTTTAGGTCAATGGCGTAGTCTATTTTAGTTGCCTCAAAATAGCAATGCACTGACAATGCGCCTGAACACACCTCATTTTCAGACCAAAATGCCCATGTGCACAAAAATGGGCGCAAATGCATTTGCTATTTAAACAAGGTGGCGCTGAACGTGAAAATAATAACTGCGCAGGGCTGAAACTAGTAAAAACACTTGCTGTGTGTATGATAGGGCCCTATGGGGGGGTTTCCCGGACAGGGATTAGACTAGTCCTAGACTAAAATAAATGTAAGAGCTGTCCAAACTCAAAACAACTTGCACTGCCATATCTTAAAATACATCAGTGCCCTTTGTTTTACCTCAAAATGCACATAAGTAATGTTTTTAGTAAGGCATGCTTGTTAAAAAATGTTATATTTCATAATTAAACTAAGGCCTAGTCCTGGCTTAAACTAATCCCTGTCCGGGAAACCACCCCATATGATCCAGTTTAATCCAGTGATTCCCAACAGGGGGTTCGCAAAAAGATTTCGATTTTGCTTTGATTTCATTTACTTTTAATAAAAATGACTTTCGTTTGTCCAGTCATTGGCCTAAGATTGATTTTTGTGAGGAAAGCATTTAAAAAAGGACTACTTTAAATGTAATTTGAATCTTATCATTAATATTATTAGCCGTTGTGAGTAAATGCGCTGCATGCTCCAAAACGCAATGGCAATGTCCAACTCAAAAACGATCTGACTATTTTCGATGAACCTGAATAGTTTCTAAAGACACAAAGTTTATTAACTAAATAATGTTCAAATAATGATATTCATTCCCGCTGCAATTGCATTTTCAAATGACGCAAAAAACATTTGCATTATTTTTGGCTAACATATTTTTCCCGTATGATGTCTTTTGTATTTATAGTGAATGTCTTAAATTATTCTGTTCAAATATAAAGAGAAACAAAAAGTTATTTGCACACTTTAATTATCAGTAACCTAAATTGAGATTTTAGTAAATTTAGGGCAAGATTTACTAAAAAAAGGACACGAGAGCTCAATTCCAAACAAGCGCCGGAGTGGAAAATGAACGTGTGATTTACTACAAAGGCGCAAATAAAATACACAGGCACAATAATGACATAAGCACATTTCTATAATGACCATTGCAATCTACTAAGAGCAGCGCAAATTAGTACAGGGTTGCAAATAAGAGACCTCGGCAGACATCACAATGAAAATGCGGACTGCGGAGTGTGAAATTCCCCATTCCAGCTAAGTGAAAGTACACTTAGAAGAACCGGAGGACTTTTTTTTTTAAGTAAGTTCCTTTGGCAAATTTAATACTCTCCTCCCAATAATGTTGCTTCTAAAAGGAAAACTTCTGAAAAATGCATATGCAATAAGGTCGCAAAATAACACCTTTTCAGAGCTAAATATCTAAGTGCCTGTCTTTAGTAAGTTCAGTCATCATGTAATGCCAAAATGATGGTATTTATTTCAAAACACCCTACAGATAATTAATTATAGCATGTTAAAATTGCCATTTTGTAGGCCTGAGCAAAAATGTGCCGTTTTTGGGTGTGTCTTTTAAAATGCAAATGAGCTGATAAAATGCAAACACTGATCGGAATAATGGTGGTTTGTTGAAATAAACATGCTTCATTAGTCAGTGATTTTTACTGTAATGTTTAAAATTAATTAATTAATTAATATTACTAATTATTTGTCTTTAAAACACAATTTTGGTTTAGTTTCGATGAAGGGGTACTTGAGCCTTACTGATAGGGCTGTGGGGGGTACTTAGGGCTAAAAATGTTGGGAACCACTGGTTTAATCAGTGCATGAAAACATAAATAAATGTACATGTGGTACAACGACACTTTACATAAAAATACACACATATTCTCATGAGATCACGTTGGACATTTTGATAAAAGATTCAAATACAAACAAAATGTTTTATTTGGAATAATCCACACTATTCAATCACACACAAAAATGTGAATTATGACCCTGGCCCTGCCTGTAAAAACCCAGCTAAAGTATTTTTTTATGATTTACTGTTTTTTTTACATAAAATCATCCTACATAATGTAAATACATTCAGTGTAAACATAACCTTGATGTTGTTAATATTGACTGAGTAAGATTATGTCAAAGATTAAAATCAATGAGTCCTGATCCCATCAGTAGATTATGAGACTTTAGTCTGGATTTCACAGACAGGATCACATATTGCTCTGGGCCCCGTTAAATTGTTGGCCCCGGGGCTGCCTGCATCTCTCTTCCTTCACATTGCCCTTATAACTCTGGTCCTGTAAATATCAAGGTTATAATCGTTAACGAAAACGAACGAAAAAACGAAAACTAGGTGGGGGAAAACATTGTCGTTAACTGAAATAAAAATAAAAACGAGGCATTACAAAAAAACGATAACTAACTAAAACTGTAATGTGTGCCTGGCAAAACTAACTAAAATAAAATTAAATTATAGATTAAATGTCCTTAGTTTTCGTCTTTGTTAATGTCTTTCATAGAGCAAATTACGTTAAGCTTCAAATTCCTTTCCATGCGTCTCTCACTCGCGCTTCACACACACACATTCGCGAAATTAATGACTCATTTAAGTTGATTCCTTACAGGGTGTTGCAAGTAAATGAGTGTTTTGAGTCGATTCTTTACAAAGCAAACGGGTCAAACTGTTTGAAGTGGTTTGCGAATCAGTTTAAATGAATTGTTTAGATCGCTGGAAAAACTGAATCGTCTGATGCGGTTTTGCTCGTGTCTAGAAACACGCAGAACATAAAGAGTGTTGGATTACGTGAATATGATTTTACTAATCTTTTAACTAAAAGCAAAGCTTCACACGTGTACCCGCCATTATATATGCGCAGACCTGTTCGTCGTCAGAAACATTTAAACGCGCGCAACCTCCAGAAGCACTGTGTGAACACATGACTGCATGAAGAAAGTCCATCTATGATTGACGTTTGATTCGCTGTATACTGTACTGTGTATAATGTAAGTGCTCACAACACCCACACACACATGACATGAGATTCACAACATAAGAAAACATGAGTTTTGTCTAAAATCAGTTTGTATTTCATGTAAGTGTAAACTGTCGATGTCCTCAGACCATCTAAGAGATTTTCTGAGTTAACTTTAATATGCATAACTGAATGCACAACTGTGTCGGTTAACTTGTCTGATATTTCAGCTATAAGCTGTATACATCAACCTTAAGACACAAGTTAATTTCATAGAAATGCTTGTCTATTCTGTGTTTGTCTAAAGTATTCTTTAATATGTACTGTTTGTGTATTTTGCAATTTTACACATACATAGCCTACTGTAGGCTTACGTGCCTTTCAAAAGTTTTCAGACAACACATGCAAAAATCCTCAGTTTGCTGTGGAGTCAAGAAATGTCTAAACATTAAAAGATGAATAAAAAAGTACAGAAATGTCACCTGTTTTAACATGCACAATATTCCAACTCAATGACACAACACGTTTGTATTTTTAAACTATCTAATGTGGCCACGTTGAGACCATTGACTCAGAAGTGTTCAAGTAATGAACTGTGTCCTAATGCAGTGGTTCCCAAACTTTTTCAGCGTGCGGCCCCCCTTGTGTACGATGCATTCCTTTGCGGCCCCCCAAAGAAAATGTGTGACAAAAAACTGTTATAAAACTCATCATTTTACTAAAAAAAAACATTAAATTATACAAAAAAGTAATGCTTTTGGTAAGTAGCCTTATTTTTTTAGGTTTAATTACACAGAATTCCTATAAAATTAATGTATTTCATAAAATGTCATTAAACTGGGGCCCCCCTGGCACCATCTCGAGGCCCCCCAGGGGGTCCCGGCCCCCAGTTTGAAAACCACTGTCCTAATGCATTAATTGTTCACACACATATGTAGTGTCAGTTTGATCCATTGTTTTTCTTTGTTGTTAAAGCATGTATGTGTTGAAGGTTAATAAAATGTGACTTCTGTACTTCTGACACACTGATATTCATCTTACCAATTTCTGGTCTCCACAGCAAACTTTTACTGTCCTGATCCTTGTGGTGGTACTGTATACTGCGTGTGCATGTATATTTTTTCTCAAGAATAACTAGTAACTTGCTACTTGAGTACTTTTTTCTTTAGTTACTTGTACTTTTACTTGAGTAAAGTTTTTGTCTACTCTTTCCACCTCTGGTTATTTGTCATGTTCTTTTCTCAGATTGAGCTCCCTGACAATCTGACAGAAATGTCTTGTTGTGGCTTAAAAATGGGTTGAATACATGCGGTTCATGTATGTCTTCTTTAGTCTGTTGGCTCTTTAAGTTTTTTACTGGCACACATCACATCTTACTGTGGAGTGTTGAACTTGAGACTGTTTACATATTTGTGCCCATATGTACATTTTATGAACTGGTTTTATTTTTGAATTAATATTTTCTAAAATTGTATGACGTTTTTGTTGAGTTATTATCACACAATTCTTTTTCTGACCTTTTTTAATTCTTGCCCCTGACAAATAACCCAAATTACGAAAAAGACTAAAACTAACACTAAAACTAATAAAAACTACACGAAAACTAAGCATTTTCATAAAATAAAAACTAAACTAAACTAGCAAACCCACTTTAAAAACTAATTAAAACTAAACTGAATTTGAAAACAAAAAGTCAAAACGAAATAAAAATAAAAACTAATGAAAAATGCAAAACTATAATAACCTTGGTAAATATCACAGCCAAAAGAGGACAAAGACATCTGTCTAATACTAACGGATCTAATTGAGAGAGAAAAAACACAATGTTCACGAAATGTTTCAAATGTTCAAAGTCATCCAGTTTGTCTCTGACTCATGTCCTCTCCTGATTGTCTCAGTTCAATATTGTCTTTTGAAGAAAGACTTTTCACTGCCTTCAAGTTCAATGTAACCTCAATTCTTCCTCTGTACATCAGTCTCTTTTTACTTTGGCCTGTCACCTTCTGTTTG
Organism: Misgurnus anguillicaudatus; assembly: GCF_027580225.2. Taxonomy (NCBI): domain Eukaryota; kingdom Metazoa; phylum Chordata; class Actinopteri; order Cypriniformes; family Cobitidae; genus Misgurnus; species Misgurnus anguillicaudatus. Next base: position 5,131,230 of record NW_027395284.1, read on the forward strand.
ACTCAATCTATCAAAGCAGACAGTGAAATATAGCAGCCAGTAACACAAGGTGAAGCGTAAGAACTGTGACAAAGCTGAACCTATTAAATTGTAATATCTTTATTGCAAGGCAGCATAATACATTGTTAGATTTAATGGTCAACCTTTTCCTAACCTAAGAAAAGATATCATAAAACCTGACAAAAGAAAGAACAAATTTTGCAAAAAGTGCAAAAATTTCTGCACACCGTTGAGTGTTACTGAATGTTGCTATGACTTTGACAATACAGCTACTTAACTAAGTTGTCCAATAACTAACTCATACTCATCAGACCCTTAAACATCCAAATGCTATATGAGTTCCAGAATGAGATATGAACCATGTTTGCTCTGTAAAAGCTCATCACTACAGCACATATTGATGGGATGAATCTCATTGATCAGATTAAATGTGCTCGCGGTGAGAAGCAGAACTTCATCTTTGCTTTTAATAGATCTCATTCCTTACATATACATATTTGTGATTACTGATTGATTTATGAATCAATGTTATTGAAGTGATGCCACTGTTGTTGAGGAGAGACCAGAATCTGTGTTGTTTGGTTTTTGTGTGTAAGATAACTGTTGAAGAGATCAGAATTGGGTTTGCTTGTGGAAATACCCATAAAGCAATTAAATCCCCAGGTGGTGCTGATAACCAGGATTCGACCTCACTATCTTCATCTCCCAAATTCCAGATTATTGAAGGTCTAGTGAATCCATACCATACCATATACATATACATTGTATGTTGTGATGCTACTAAGGTTTCATCTTCATGTTTGATGTCATTTCAAAGGCCATGGTATGATGGTTATAAAGGTCTAATTTCTAAAGTCTAAGAGAAAGTGTATCAAAGTTTACAACTTAAGGCATAAGGGAGAACCGGGGTGAAAGTAACGTGGGACGAAAGTAACAAAGTGATTTTCTCCATGTCCTTACTACATTTGCATTTCAAACTATGATAGCATCTTTAGCAGGCAGCCCTTGACAGAGCTGACAAATATTGTGTTATTTTGTCATCGTTTTGCACGTGTAGGTCCAGAAAAACATTATATATCTTTTTCGACCATGATAAGTAAATGATTAAAGCTGTAATTTGTATCTTATAATGCGTTGTGTTTCTTGTTCCATCTGTTATATGCTCCAACACATCCTGAGTTTTTCAAAATAAAAGTAAAACGAGTTTAAATGTCAGGACGAAAGTAACACTTGTTACTTTTGTCCCTCTGCTAATACTGTTGCATTATGTTGAAAATTTATATTATTATAATTTGATTTAATTTAATTATCATAGTGGGCCGATACCGATACAGATTTAAACAGACAACTTCTGGCCGATACCGATGCCGATATTAAACACTTGTATACAATACTATACAGTTGGTCTATTAGCTAGTTTATTTCTGCATCAAATTATTTTTACTGAACATGGATTGGATCTAATTAACATTCAACTGACCAACATAATAAGAGAGGCACAAATTAAAGCAACACTATGTAGTTTCCATGTAAAAATGACTTACAGCTCCCCCATGTGGTTGAAAAGCCCAACAGTGCCTGGTATCAGACACTCTTCTGCAGGCAGGGGGAGGGGCGGGGCTGTGTGCTCTACCCTCCACCGCCACTTTCAGAGTGTGCTTGTAGCAGCTAGGAGGCTGCTCAGGTTGCAGCAACAGTACAATTTGTCCAGTTAAAAGTTGTTCTATCACTGAAATAATTTTAGAGACATTATTTAAAGGTAAAAAACTACATAGTGTTGCTTTAAGCTAAAACAAATATAATAAGACAGCATGACAACCTTCAAATGTGGTTTTAGCTTTTCAGCATTTATTTTATTAACAACATTAACTCATTTTTTTTACATATAATGGATGTCTTTATGCAGTTAATTAATAAACAATCGGTATCTGCCTTTCTCGTGCTATTACCGATATGCTGATGGTTTCAAATTCATCAAAAATCGGCCGATTAATATCGGCGGCCAATACATCGGTGCATCACTAGTTCATACTATTGAAAAAAAAATTTATTCTTCAAGAATTCAAGAAGCTAGGCAAAATCGTGTTCATAATCGAGGAAAATCAAAAGAGTTACATATTAACTCAGCTCAACTTTTATTTATAAAGCACTTTCAAAACCATTAAAATGGACCAAACTGCTGTACATGAGTATTAGGCAACTCCAAAGTTACACAGAAATTACAATAACTCCAAAAACAAAACATCAACACCAAGAAATCAAACAAATAATCACTTAACAGTTCCCAGACCCAATCAGACGCCAAAAGCTTGATTAAATAATTAAGACAAGTCCTTTTTAAAAGTATCCATACTTGGCAAGGATTTTAGAGATAGCGGCAACTCATTCCAAAGTGCCGGGGCCGCGACAGAGAAGGCGCAATCTCCACTACGCCTCAATCAAGATCTAGGGACGGGTAAAAACATGTTCTGAGTGGAAAGTAGCTGATGTTGAGACTGATATGGGATTAATACGTCCTTTATATACTCAGGAGCTCGATCACGTAATGCTTTAAAAACAAACGTTAACACCTTGTATTGTATTCTTAATTTAACAGGTAGCCAGTAAAGGGTTATCAATACAGGTGTTATGTGATCTCGTTTTCTGGTATTTGTTAAAAATCTCGCTGCAGCATTTTGGATGTACTGAAGACGAGTAACCACTGATTCACTTATGCATAGGTAAAGAGCATTACAATAGTCTAACCTTATTAAAGGCGGAGTGCACAATGTTTGAAAGCCAATGTTGACTTTTTAAAATCACCCAAAACAAATACGCCGCTATCCCAATAGAATCTGGACCTTCTTTTGATAGACCCGCCCCACACATACGCAACCTAGGCAACGATGTCGGTTAGTAAACACGCAACTTACTGCTGACTGGCTACAAGTGCGTTTTGGTAGTCAGCCCGACTCATTTTCCAAAGCGTTTTTCAGAAATTGTGCACTCCGTCTTTAACCAAGTTACATATTAACAAGGTCATAGTCATGTATATTTGAAGAGTTTCGTTGCAAAACGAGATAAATCCATTTTTTAACATTTTTGTCAAAACATGTTTATTATTATGTTATCATGTTATTATTTTGTTTTATGATGCTACTTAGCTGTATTTTTTAAGTTATGAAGGTTTAAATCAAAACAAACCAACTGCAGCTGCATTGAAATTAATTGGAATGCACAACCAAAAAACGCGATTTCTGAACAATTAACAAAACGGTGGTTATCTCGTTTTGCAACGAAACTCTTCATTTACTAAAAAAAAGTGTAACACAAAATCTATCTTGTTCTCATAAGTGTTGACGTTAAATAAACATCAACTTTTGTTGCAACCTGAGTTTTTAAATATCGCTCCTCAACTTGAACTCCTCAACTACGGCAGGTCCTACTCACACTTAGTCCAAAAATTAAGGTTTATGAATTGATTGTAACAGTATGTAACATAAACACAGTTACGAAACTTACAAAAAGTAATGATCGCATGTTTAATTAGATATACTGTATTGGCAAATCATATTGAACATCAAAATAAGACTATGTCTATGCATCAGTCACCTAAATCACTGTGAACAACCAATAGATTGCAAGAACACCAGCATTTAATGGAGGGGTGCAGTGCAATAATTGAAGACAACATTTTAAGACAAAATTTTAAACGTATTGAGCTGTCAAAAGATAAAGTGTCTGAAGAGGCTAAAACTATTGGTTATGTTCAAAGTGCAGAAAATAACAGCAGCGGGAGGTGTTTGCAAAGCACATGTGAATTTGTAACCTGGTAACGTGCTCTGTCTGTGGTGGAAATCCATAAAAACTATTAAAACACAAATCACGATTCTCTGTTGGCATGAGGAAGAGGTTCATCTGTGACTATGACAGCAGTGTCCCCGTATGTAAAACGCTGTCCCTCGAAAAGCAGCTGGAGGCAAAACTGAAACAGTGACATCTTTAAGATTGCAGCTGGATCATTACCAAAAAAAAGTTATATATGCAAAACACTAAGCTAAGCTAAGCTAATTTCAGCAAGCCAACAGGGCAACAGCACCAAGGAACTGAAACTTCTTGAAAGAAAAACCTGGCTAAGCTAAGAGGGTCAATTTTCCTATGACACAGCAATATTACATTTATTTCATGTCATTTCTTAGGTAGTGAATTAAAATACAATAAAATGTTAGCAATACAATGAGTGAATTACTTGAGTCTATACTCCCTTCCCCTTTAAAAGCCAGTTGCGCTCACGCCATGGTGTATTCCCTATTTACATGACAGAGTTTGTAAGCGGAAAACTGTTAGCAGAGGAAGAAGACCACCAGTTTAAAAATTTGCATGCCTTTTTATTTATTGATTTTTTTTTATAAAAGCTTTGGTTTCTTTTTAAATGTAATTTTTTCAGTCATGGAGTATTAAGAAAATCAACAAGGACCTCAGGACACATTAACTTGGGCATAAAACAGTGGGGACATTTCTCATCTGTAAATTACGCGAGTGGGGCTGCTGTGAGTGCTAACAACACCGGCCCTTGTGGCCAAAAAAAAAAAAACAGACCGGTCCACCGGGAACTTTTCTGGGGTGCGTTCTCCGATAACGTTCTCTCTTAGCGCGCTACGAAGACTCAAAAGGTACACCTTAACTACAGGCATACCTTTCCTACGTGTGTTCTCCGAACTATACCTTTGGATGTTGCTTAAGGTAAACCTTCTTAAGTTCGACCTTAGCGGGTGCTGTCCATGGTGAAGGTGCTGAATTGGTTGATATTGATGCCTCGATGATCGATTGTGCGCTCTTTCCTTTACAGCGGTATAGGTAAAGTATTGAGAAAACAATGTTCTTTATAAAGAAGCGTTTTAGAAATAGTACAAACTGCATTTATAGGAGCTCATTGAAATATGAACATGCAGAAATAAATACGAGTATGTGTTTATAATTTAGCAAGTGTGCGTGTTAATGTTCTCCACAACGTATGCTGATTATCCACCAGCCGTATCACATTATTGGCGTAAATCGCTCATTTGTGTAATTGGATGATTTCCTTAATAAAAGCGCGAACATGACAGACATACCGACATTCACTATGTCTGGAAAAAAAGTCAGCAAAAAGAGATCGCCCAGCTTCACTGCTTCCGAAATGTCTATACTGCTGGATGAGGTGGAACACCACAAAGATGTATTATTCGCCAGTTTCCGCACAACGGTCTCCAACAAAAAAAAAAACACGACATATGGAAAAGCATAGCCATGAAACTGGCAGGGTCTGGTTCCTGCCCATTGAGACAGTGGGACGTGATCCGTAAAAAATGGCACGATTTTGCCAGCGCTGCCAAAGCGAGAGGTGCAGCAGTCCGGAGAGACCGGGAAAGAACTGGTGGGGGACCCAGCTCTGTGCCTGCACTCAGTCGCGATGAGGAAAGGGCCCTGGCAATCCTCGGAGAAGCGGCCTCGCAGGGTATCTCAGGGGGGATTGATCTGAGAGCAGGTGTGGATACATTGCCGCAGAGTACTTCATCTTTACCTCCTCGACCCAACACACCCTCTTCCCCTGCCAGCAGTGACAGCGCTTCTTCAGCACCGGCGTCACCACACCTGTCCACACCTTCACTACCCTTGACTGAGGTAGCCCAGCCTACCCAGCACCAGCAATCCGGCTCCAGAAGGCGTCCCTTAATCCGATGCGACTGCAGTGATGAGCTGGTGAAGCTAGAAAAAGAGAAGCTACAACTTCTGCGGGGAATCGAGCAAGGGCTACAAGAGGCAAACGACAACGCCCGAGCCACCCTGGAGGTGAAAAGGGCAAAGCTTCATATTATGGAAAAGCAGTATGCTTTGTCCGAGGCACAGTTTCAAAGGCCATCAATTTCCGTTCCAATAATACTCCCAGATCAAGGTAAGGTTTTATGATGTTTGGAAGAGTGTTGTGTTGTTTTTAATCTAACTATTCTTTTACGTTACAGGTGAACCATCGACCCAGTAACAGGCTTTTTCACATTTTTCTGTTTTCTGTGGAGTGCCTTTCAAAAGTATTTTCAAATAAAACACGATTAAAAGCAAAACTGTTGTCATCAATGTATGGTTTGCATATCATCTTTAAATGAAATATCCTTTTCCATCTCATGAAAGTGTGTGTAAGAAGTTTACATTACTTTTAATTTGGGTGTTTTAGGCATGCAAAAGGCAACTTATGAGTGACACTTTTTCCCACGTATATAATATACCCATATCCACGTCATAAATTTGCACTACGAGGTTAATGCTGTGTATCTTTTTTTAATATATATGCATGCAAAGCCAATTGTAAGTACAAATAGCACATGCTATAGTGGGTACGCAGCGCAAGGACATCGGGTAGCCAAGGTATTGTGACACAACCTTTTGAAGTACTAAAGTAAAAAAAGATGTGATTGGGGTTTCAGCATTTAAGTGAAATGGCATGGAAATACGTGACAAATGAACTGTGTACACAACTTAAATTTATTAGAGAAAAAAAAACCACACAACTAAAGGAGGAATCTGAGTGGTCGATTTTAAACAAAGAAATTGCTTGAACAAATATTAACCAAAAATAGAGTGAATCATTTGATTCCTCGTTTGCACACCAGCAGCGTGTAGGGCATCTCGTAATTCAGGTGGGTTGTGGAAACCTGCTTCCTCTTCCTCTTCTTCATCCATCTCTTCTGGCAAAGCTGCACCTCCAGTAACTGCAATGTTGTGTAGCATGGCTGTAGCTACTACTACTGCACAACATCTTTGTGGCTTCAGACGCAACCCTCCAGCAGATTTATGAAGGCAACGGAAACGCATCTTCCAGCGCCCAATCGAGCGCTCCACCAAGTTGCGGGTACGGGCATGTGCAGCGTTGTAACTGTGCTCAGCCTGCGTGGTGGGGTTGGTGACTGGATTAAGAAGGTATGTTCTTAAGGGGTAGCCGCTGTCTCCTAAAAAAATGCTCTCCCCAAAAACTCTTCTTTCTGCGTCTTGACCCACCGCTGGATTGGCCCACACAAAGCTGTCGTGTGTGCTACCAGGCCACTTTGCCACTATGTCAGTAATCACTCCCCTGTGATCAACTACCACTTGGACATTGATAGCCGCGAAGCCCTTGCGACAAATGAAGGCCTGGTCGAGTGCTGATGGGTTGGAGATGGGAATAAGTGTCCCGTCCACAAGGCCAATTACTCGCGGGATACCCGCAATGGCATGGAAGCCTTGATGTGTCTCCATCACTTCGTGCATTGTGAAAGGCATGCGTATGTAATCAGTGGCGTGGCGAAGCAGTACATTTGTGACTGAGTGAACGCACAGCCACACTGAGGTCTTACTCAGCCCATATCCATCCCCAACAACCTCCAGAAAACTCCCCATGGCATAAAAACGAAGAGCCGCCAGCAGCTGAATTTCGGGGCTGAGGGGGTAGCTCCGTCGAGTTTGTCTTGACAACTCTGGGCCAACAAGATCCAAGAGCTGCAGAATTTGCTCCCGTGGCAGGCGAAATTTTTTTACAATGGTCTCGTCTGACATGGTAGTCAGTGGACTAAAGTGTTCTCTAATAAAGTAGTTGACAAACACTAAGTGGCTCCGCGGACGGCGCCGTCTTTGATTTAAAACAAGTACTCGCTGTCTCACTGCCATTGCTGTAACGTTTGTGTAAACTCATCTTTCTTTATATACACTGAAAAAAATGATTCATTGAATTTAATCAATTTTTTTAAGGTAAGTGGTTGCAATCAATTTATTTAAGCTACATTTAAACAAAAAAGATTAGTAAAGCAAAGTCAAATATAAAACTTTTGTTTAAATGTAGCTTAAATAAATTGATTGCAACCACTTACCTTAAAAAAATTGATTAAATTCAATGAATCATTTTTTTCAGTGTAGACTCCTAAGCCTTTTCTGTTAAATGGTTGGCCAGCTGATGTGCCTTAGGATAGTAATTAAAAAAGCTAACAACCATTAGTGGTTGGAAACTTTATTAATGGAAACACTTCCATAAACTGGGTGTAGGCTATAACAGCTTAAGTATTTTATGTGTGAAATTTTAAAGTAAAAATGTAATTTTAATACTACATCAGATGTTATATTAAATGTTCAAATAAAATGTTCTATGTTTAATTAAACTGCGATGTAAAAAAGCTTTTTGCGTAGTGGTGGCCACTAGCGGTATGAACCGTCAGCAGCGATAAGGTATAGCTAAGAGCGCTCCAGACCAACCTTACGAACGTATGACTTACAGAAGGTATACGTACCTAAGAAGGTTTTGGAAAACACGTATTAACGATAAGGTACAGCTTAAGGCACAACTTAAGGACGACGTAGCGTTAAGGTAGTTTCGGAGAATGCACCCCTGGTCATTTTCTGGTCCTCCCTATGGCCAATTAGGGCCTGCTTAACTGTGATGAGAAATACAAGACATAATTTCATATATATTTAAGCAAAATTGCTTGAGTAGGAGTGTTATATAGCTTTATTTTATCACACATGTGATTATAGCTGCAGGCTGAATGTCCCAATGTGATGTCCAGAGTCCCAATGTAAAGTTACCTGCAGTTCAAAATGGCGTTTTTGCATCCTTTTAAGGGCACTTCGGTGAGAATAGACATGTAAACAGACGCTCCACACTGTAAAAAATCCAATTAATGAAATGTTGGACGGGCAAAAATGTATACGTTAAACCAATTTTCTTGTTTGGGCTTAGTTGAGAAGACATATTATTTTAAGTCTAGATAAATCTGTGTTTAAAACATTAAATGAATGGTTATTTTCAAATTCAGTCAACATTCAGAATGGCTATGTTGACTGAACTAATTAAGACAAATCTGGTCAATATGTGGACTTATGACAGCTATGTTTCCTGACAACAAAATGCTCATAATATTACTGTTATTTGGTCACAAAATGTAATTGTAAGAGTTGTTCAGGCGTGAATGTATGTGCTTTAAGTTTAAATATGCGGTCGGTTAATAAAGATAGCGTCTATTTAAAAATGTGCTCGGACACTTTCGGACGGAGAAGAGCTCCAGATGAGCTCCAGAAAATCACCGGCGTTTAAGCGCTCACACCCTGCCCAGCGCAGCCTCGGCAAGCCCATCAGAAATCGACTGCTGGCTCTGATATCTCTGTGGCGTTTAAACATGTGATTTTAGTTCATTTTAATTTCTCATACTTAACAATGAAAGGGTTATGTTTTAAATCATATTTTAGGATTGCACTTAATTGATATCTCTGTTGAATATTTCATATCTTTCACATTTGTTATAACCGAACTGCGTCCTGCCTGCGAATTTGAACTTCAGAGCTGAAGGAGCGGGTGGAGAAATAGTCCCAATATCATAACTTCTAAATATACCCGTGTGCGTGCGTGCGTGTGTGTCATAGAATGTCTCTGAACAGGTTCACGCCCACTTTTGGGGGAAAATAAACTAGACCTTCCATTGACTTCCATTCAAAATAGCGGAACAAAGCAACGCTCGTACACAGCCGGCAGGCTTAAATAACTTATGAAATCACTCAGATTAAACATGTTGAGTAATTATCTTTTAATTTGGTCAATATAAAAGCTTGTCCCTTTCATTCTCACAGCGTCAAATTTGTGTTTTTGAATTGAATCTGCTGTCCTGCAGAGTTCAACTTCAACTCTAATCAAACACAACTGAACCAACTAATCAAACATTTCAGGCAGGTGAGTTGGAGCAAGAAGGAAGATATCCAGGAATAGGGTTGGAGATCCCTACTCTATTAGCACAATCAATCACAAATCATCACTGTAGGCTCATTCTCTTTCTCAGTAGATAAATTGAATCATATCTGGTGTCATCTGCAGTTATATACAGAGACCAGTATTTATTAAACTTTTAATCAGGGGAAAATGAGATAAAATAATAATAGCTCGGCAGGGCCGGATTATCCATAGACAGGATTGTGTGAGCGCCCTGGGGCACCAGGCAATAGGGGGGCACCAAGGGCTCCAGAGTGACTGCGACCAAAATGTTTTTTACAAGTACTCATGCATGTACGGGAACCCGTGACTAAAATACAGAATGCACAATCGAGTTTTAATTCATTTGCATGATTTAACGTCACCATGCGGTCAGTTGATTCTACCAATGGGTCTATGCAGCCCAGATAAGGTCAACACATCTCCCTCAGAACCGCAAGAAGACGCGCACGCATGGGTTTAAAATAAGACATTGCAGAGATGAGAGATAAAGATAGTGGGAGAACTTTTATCCTACATTAACACCAAAAATATTATATGAGAATAAAGGTCTACATCAGTGCCCAGTAAAGGAAAACAAGATAGAAGACGTGTAAAGGATACAAGTGTGTAAATTGCCACACCATTTATTTCATTACAATATGCAATCTGGATATAACTTATTAGTTAAGGGGATTGTATAATTCTTTGGTTCATAACTTTTCTGAAAGTTTAATCAATTGTGCATAATGACATGTGCAGAAACTGCATAGAGTCAAGTCAATTTACTATTTTTCAGTAATGCAGTTAGTTTGGCAAAATGTGAATAATTGCATTGCAGGCTGATTTAAGGTGTGCTCTAAATTTTCTGCTGGCGCTCCTAAAATTGTTAGTCAGGGGCTACAGTGCTCTTAATAACAAAAAAGTTAGTCCGGAGCCCTAAATGACTAGAGTTTTAATATATATATATATATATATTTGGAGGGGGGCACTTTAAATGTGGTCACCCTGGGGCACTATACTGTGTTAATCCAGGCATGTAGCTCAGCACAATGAGCTCAGTTAAAGTGTAGTAAACCAATTAAAATTCTATAATGAAAACACTTTTCCCTAATATTACACAGACATTATCCTCAGCATGTTGATCCCAGAAAATTCTCGTAAAATTGGTAGCATGCCTTCTGTGAAAATGCAAACTCATCCCATAGTTGATTCTGAGATCGCTCCCATAAAGGGGATCGAGTAACACTGTCGTAACATTTCTATAACATGTCCTGCGTGAACAAAAAGCAGGGGCAATGCCGTAATGAGCATGTCGTAGTGAGGAAGTGCATGTCATTGCAACTAGAAGTTATCATTCAACTTTTTGACACTGGGGTTTTAAATGCAGATTAGCAATCATTGCAAAAAAATGTCTGCAAACTGAAATGAAACCGAGATCAGAGCTCCCCACTATCCATGAAGAATTCTTTACCAGAATAACAGAACTTCATGCGCTATAGTTGGTTTCTTCAGAGTGATAAAAATCAAACTTGAGACGATGCAGAAAAAACACTAATGTATCCGGAATGCGTAACGGAGGAACCCAAGTGCAGGCGATGTCGGGGTTGAACAGAAAACACGTTATTATAAACACGAAAAATAAAGCCCACGAGGGGGATAAAGTACATGAAACAAGATTGAATGACAAGAGACTAAACATTAAACTTGACAAAAAACTCGACACAAAACTTGACTGGATTTTCAGATGAACACTAGACAAGATTACACATGAACAATACAAAATGATCCAGCACAGGACTATGGACACAAAGGGATTAAATAAGAAAAGCTAAACAAGATAACAAGGGGAAACAGGTGAGGGAAATAAACTAATGATGAATAATTAACAGGGAGAACGAGGGGCGGGAACTGGAGACGAGACACCGAAGACACATGATGCAATACGCAAGGCCAGGAGCCTCCACATAAAACATGGGACTGTCAGAACCCTCCCTTCATGAACTAGATATAATTAAAAACAAGACTCTTGGCAGGATCCTGACACAATGTTCATGATAACTATTACTATTATAGATTTATTTAAAATATTTCCACAGATTTGACCAACAAGCGCAGAAACAGCAAAAATGATTTGTATATACAATATACGAGTCAGTGCACAAGAGAGTACACTGACCAGTATTCAATTCAACAAATCTAAATCCAGCTTCATTTATTGGGGAAAACTCTCTGGCTCGTCTGATTCCATGTGAAGACTTTCATGCTTTCAGTGTCAAGACTCATTTAAGCACTATTAAAGTTTGCCTGCTCAGTTACAAGAGAGCAAAAGAGAAAAACTGCTGAAAGTCAAAGGTTTCTGTTAAAGAAGCTCATGCAGCTGTAACAGCACAAGAGATTCATTCCTTTTAATTGCCTTTCTGACTCAAGTCTCCGCTTGAACCAAAAAAAAAGATAGAAACAGATTTATTTTTAGCATGCTCTAGGTTAAGCTGGTGAATGTTAATAAATGCAATTCTTAGACCTAAAAAATTAAAAGGTTGGTGACTTTGAGAGGTTGTCAAAATACAGAATGGTACGCATTGGTGCAAAAAAGATATGTACTCACCCTCTCCGTGTTTTAAATAAACTTACCTAAGGATGTGATTTTGAGGATTGCAGCAATACGAGACAGCTCACACCAGATTAAACATTATTTTGTAAGTTGTGGCTTCCAGAGAAAAGGTGAATGAAAGGGGCACATATGACATCTGAGTATGTTCAGTGGTGATGATTACTGGTGTGGAATTGAGCATCGAGTCAACTAAGAACCCTTAAAATATCCAGAATATGATATTCCGTAATGCTAAAATGTTACAATCCTGGACGTGCATAAAGTTAGACATTCACCTTCAAAATGTTTGATAGGAACAGATGGCAAACCAGCGAGTGTGGAGAGAATCAATTATTATGTCCACAGGGGAAAACATAAAATTTTATCTACATGAAGATGGCAACACGAAGCTGAATCTTATTGCAGTGGTGCAAAGAGATGCAAGGACCACAATATGGAAGACCAGCACTCATTACAATTAATATCATAAGCACACTCTATGTTGGGTAAATATATGACAGAACACACCGCTTGGTTAAAATTGACCCAATGCTGGGTAAAAAAAAACCCTAACTTAACAAGGGCAGAGGAGAAAGCTTATAATTATTAATCCTGCCGATAAAGGGGGTGATGTGGTTATAATGGACAGGGACCAATGTGAAAGAAGTACAGAGGCAGTTAAACAATGAAAGCCTTTTACCAGAAATTGCATGATCCAATTTTTAAGGAAACAGCACAGATCATCCAGGAGGAACTAGAGGCCCTGGTACAGGGGAGTCATTTAACAGAAGTACAGGTGGAGTATATGGTGGGGCAGGGACAACGGAGAGCTAGGAGATTCTATATCCTTCCAGGGATACATGGCCATCCCCAGACAGGCCCCCGGCGTGTCCGATAGATTCTGACTGTGGTAGTGAAAGTTATGGGATAGCGGAATAGCTAGATAGATACCTTAACCCACTTGTGTGCAAGACACGTGGGATTTTCTGGAGAAAGTAAGAGCAGCACAAGTGCACCAACAGGCCTGGCTATTCTCTATGGACGTCTCAAGTCTGTATATGGAGATAGATATAGAGAAAGGTTGGGGAGTGGCTTAAGAGATATTCGGTCAAGAGGGGGCCTGATGCCTCAATCATGAGACTACTGAAGATTAGTTTGAATTTGGAGGGCAGTGTTATTTGCAGGTGAAGGGGACAGCAATGGTGAAGCGGTTTGTCCATGCATATGCCAATATATACATGGCAGAGTGGGAAGAATCAGTGGCAGGGAAATGCAGGCATTGGATGACATATTCTGGGTATGGGAAGGGTCAGAGGAAGAATTCAGGTAAGCGGGACAAAAGATCTGGTAGGATTATCCTTCTTGTAGTGAGATATTCTGACACCGCAAAACACTGGGCGCAGTGTAAAGCAGAATTTTAAGGATATCTTACAGGAACATGAGGTGGGAGGTAGAGCAAGAATGCTAATGGCATACAAGAGAGGCCAGAACCTGAGGGACTTGTTAGTCCACAGAAAGTTGGGGGACAAAGAAAAGGGGAGTGGAAAAACTGGAGGTAGAAGAGCTTTGGTTAGGGGGAATAAGGGTAGCATATTGGAAATTAAAGGGGGAAAGAAAACAAGAACAAATGCAATATATCTTTTGCAGTGTAAGAAATGTGGCATAAAATATGTTGGTGAAATTGGGGGGAAGGTGAGGGACAGACTGTATTCCCACAGATGGAACATCAAGAAAGGGGTAAAGGGAAAAGGCTTGGTAGTCATGCACTACAGGAAACACGGTGTGAAACATTTGAAGTAGAAGGTGGTGGAAGGGAATAAGGGATGGACAGTTCAGGATAGAAGGAGGCGGGAAAGGTACTGAATCAGAAAAGTAGGGTCCAGATGTCCAAAGGTGTTGAATGAGCGGGGTAGGAGAGCAAACTAGGGGGTTAAAATACGGAAACCTAAGAATTGAAGGTAGGACATGAAATTGAACAATAATAAGAAGATAAAGTTAAGGATTAAGATGTGTTAAACAATGTGAGGATACTAAATAAAGATTGTCGTATGATGGATAAAAGTTTTTATGTGAAACATATGGTTAGTTAGGAGTATGGGGATGCAAGGGAAACTTAGGGATATGGGGTGGTAGTGTGGGTGAGAGGTAAGAGTTTTATGTGTGTTTTTTTGGGGGGGTTTGATGAAACACCAGGAACTATAGGACAGCACGCAGGAACCGTTGCCTGGGGTTGACAGGCTTTAATTGGGTCTCAATCTTCTTTGACAACTAGTGTCACACACACACACACATATTGCAAACATATTGCATAAATTGATACTAATTTAGTTATAATATCTGAGGATAGACAGGGCGGTTAAAAGATTCTTGAGTAATGAGGTCCTTGGTTGGGAAGGGTGCGGGACATTTATTTCCCAAACCTGCATCCTTTCCTAACCCCAACTTCAGTGATTTGTAAGTCCCTAACCCCAATCTCAGTAACCTGGAAGTTCCTTACCTGCATTGGGTCACTTTTAACCCAACATTGAGTCATTTTAACCTAACACTGAGTCATTTTTAACCCAACATTAAGTCTTTTTTAACCCAACATTGAGTCATTTTAACCCAACATTAAGTTGTTTTTAACCCAGCATTGAGTCGTTTTTAACCCAGCATGTGTTCTGTTCAATATTTACCCAACATGGGTCAAAAATAACCCAGTCATTTTTAGAGTGCATAACAACTTGAATGAAAAGGTAAATTGAAAAATCAAAGTGCAACACTTCAGTTGTCTTGAGGTGCACAGGTAAAGCTTGGTGGTTTAGGTTCACCCTGTATGATTTCAAATATCATATGAACAATCTGACCTTCTGTGCAAAAAAAATCACAAACATCCATAAATATATTAAACCCTTTCCCTGCCTTTGACGAGTTAATTAAGAGAAATGCTTCCCTGCCAATGAAGAGTTTTTCCGTCAATCCGCATTTCCAATTTTTAAACTTTTGTGAAAATCATAAAAAATGCTGGCGCTGGCTGGCAACTTTAAAAAAAACACTGGCGGGGAAAGAGTTAAAAATGATATTTAATTAGTAGGCAAACCCAACAAAGAAAACGAAAGGAATACATTGCAGTTTGATTTCACACATGGGTTTTTCTTGAATTTATTTTCAAAAACTTGCTGCTTTTTAGGATTAAATGAGATTTTGAATCATACGCCCTTTGAACTCTGTAAGTGTAACTTCATCTTGTGACAGTATATTTATCTGTGTGTTCCGTTACATTGCTTGTGACATTAAGCTCATAGCTCAAAAACCATTTTTAAATCTCCATGGTTGCTTGGTTTTCATAAAGACTGCCGAGTTGAACGCTCTTAACCGGCTTTACGGAAAATAGAGAGCTCACCTGCTAGTCACGGACTGAATTTTCCACAGCAATTTGCTAAAAAAAGTTTCAAAAGATCCAGTTCGTTCTCTTCTCATTAAATGAGAACACAGTCTGCTTTGAATGTCGTTCTTGTGAGACCTATAATGTATAAGAATCAATTTGTAATGGATGGCTTGCTCCGAATAAGAAGAATCCCATTGTGAATTCCTTTCCTAAATTAACATGAACCGACAGAAGGTTAAGAGGCAGTTATTTTAATTTATTAAGTCAATAACCCATTGATGACCACAGCACAGAAGGTCATTTACTGTAAAGCTACTAAAAGCTATTATGTATTTGGATTCATATTTAAATAATTTATGACAAAATCATTAGCAGCAATGTTTGGCCATTGATCTTCCAGGTCTGATGTATTCCCATTTCACTGTTTAGCAAATGCTTTTCCAAAGCAACTTACAAATGAGAGAGCATTTACAATTTTGAGCTATTAATAGGCTTCATTTTTTCAAGTAGAGTTGAAGCTATAGGGAAAGATGAACAACAAGAGGAGATTTACATAGTTAAACAATGGAATGTTAGGTGTTAGTCAAGTGAATGTGTAATGGGTGTGTTTATAGTTTCTTGAATATATTAATGGGTTAATGTTGTTCCAGATGACTGATTCCTGCCAATGGTGTTTTAATGTTTTCAATTTGTTCTTTTAGACTGTAGGTGTAAAGTATTTGTACTACAGTATTGAACCTAAATTCTTTATTATAAAATGTTTATTTTATAGGTCACTGTAAACAGAGCTGAGATACCAGTCGGTGATGTAGGACACACATCCAGATTATCAGCAGCATGTCTCACATAAACACAACACTCATCTGTCAGTGTCAATCATCACTATGAAACAAACCACACAAGCTACACATTTTTGATCTTCATGTTTTGTGTATCTTTAGGGGGTGGCAGTGGCTCAGTGGTTCATGTAGGTTGTCTACAAACCAGAAAGTTGGTGGTTCAGTCCCCGGCTCCACCGGACCAAGTGTCGAGGTGTCCTTGAGCAAGACACCTAACCCCAGCTGCTCCCGACAAGCTGGATGGCGCCTTGCATGGCTGACACCGTGAATGGGTGAATGTGAGGCAACTTGTAAAGCGCTTTGGATGGCCATAGGTCTGTTAAAAGTGCTATATAAATGCACATGCAAAGAAAACAGAACCACAATGGGCACAGGCACGGCTTATATGAAATAACAACAACCACCTTTTTACCAGTGGTGGCTGGTGACTGCTCATCCATGAAGGCGCTAATTCAAAATAAGTGTTCGGAGTGTCATGTGTCATGTGAAAAGACAGGGTACAAGAAAAGAACCAATGACAGACCACCAGAAACAATAAATCAATCAATCACTATGGGAACAAATAGGCCATGACAACACAGAAGGGGGCAGAGCAACACAGGAACAGGAGGGAAGAAGGCACATAAAACCAAAAAACAACAGAAACTTCAAAATAAGAGTACAAAACACAAGAGACACTGGAATCAACAAAAAGTTAATTTTCAGGGAAATTGCTTTTACTTCAGTTTAACATCTGCTGTATAGTCATGACACTGTGTGATGTTTGTGATCCCACTAAAATATTTGTTCATCAGGTTACTTCCTTTAGATTGAATTTGTCTATTGCAAAAGCTAAACACTAAGCAGTCTTTAAAAACTAACTCTTCAAACAGTTCCGTTTAATTTCTAAATACTTTTACTAATAAATGTGGCAACTTTTTAAAATTTCACTCACATCCCTGCTGAAAAAACAATAAAACCATTATAGAAAATTCTAATGGTTTTATTGGGATTTTATTGGTTCTAATGGCATATGGCCCAAAACACACTACAGTGTATTGGTTTTTGTTGGTCTCTAATGGTATGTATTGGTTCTAATGGAATATGTATTGGTTCTAATCAGGGGTTAAATTGGGATTTGTTATGTGGGGGGGCTCTGCGGGGAGGGTACTTTAAGGGGTAACATGTTTAATACTGATGACAGCAAAGCCACTGGTGTGTTTTAATGACATTCTGGACCTCTGATAGGATTTGATAAGTTTCAACTTTAAATCTGTGCCAGAGATTGACCACAAATTTTTTATAAAGAGTGTCTGAATTTTAAATTATGCAAATCTATGAGTTTGACACCCTATATCCATTTGTTGCACATGTCATTATGCACAATCAGTGTTGGGTAAGTTACTCAAAAAAAGTAATTAATTACTAGTTACTAATTACATCTTCAATCATGTAATTAGATTACTTCACAAATTACTCTCTTCAAAAAGTATTTAATTACTCATTACTAATTACTTTCTAAATCCTATTTAGTACATGATACAAGGATAGGCTTCAAATGGCTCGAAGAAATAATATATAAAAGTACATCAATTATTCTGGTCCCACTTTAGGGTCCAATTCTCTCTATTAACTAACTATTATCTACTTTTGCCTCAATATACTCCAACTACTGCTTATTAATACTAAAGAAGTTGTTAATTTTAAGTATTGGTAGAAATGGGGAGGGTTAAGGATGTAGAATAAGGTTTTGCAGAATCAGGCATTAATATGTGCTAAGTATTAAGTATTAATAAACAGCCAGCATCTCATTAATATTAATGCTAATAATCAACCAGTTAATAGTGAGAAGTGTAAACTTAAACCATGTTAAATCCACTATTGTATAATTGTTTTAGAGTCCATACACAGTATTTAGTTACATCAGAAGTAACTGTAATTAGATTACAATAAAAATAAGAGTAATCCCTTACTTTACTTTTTCAAAGGAAAAGTAATTTAATTACAGTAACTAATTACTTAGTAACTAGTTACACCCAACACTGTGCACAATTGATCAAACTTTAAATGAAGTAAAAGGAATCAACCTCCTTGAATAATTCTATAAGATAGGCTACTCAAAAAGACTCAACTAACAAGAAAAGGTACAACACACAGTACTGTATCATCAACATGTCTAATAAATTAGCAATAGAGATTCCCTATGCTGGTCAGCAGCTAAAACAATCGTAAGGTTTGATTTGTGTAATCAAAATACATAAATGTATTAAACTATACAATGACTTATATGCAGTGTTATCCAGTTAACATACTGTAATTAGATGAGTGACATACATACTTTAGTCCTTAACACGTTTCTAGTCTTCTATTAAATTTCCTCGACGTGGGCACCATTATTACCTCTCTCTCTCTCTATCTCTCTCTCTCCCTCGCGCGCGCTCTCTCTCTCTCTCTCTCTCTCTCGCGCGCGCGCTCTCTCTCTCTCTCTCTCTCTCTCTCTCTCTCTCTCTCTCTCTCTCTCTCTTGTCTCTACAATGTCAAATGATCCTGTATGAAAGCGCGTTCTTGAAGTTCCTGAGTTTTTTCGCTCGAGTTGCATAACTTGCGCGAAGACGCGTTTAAAGGAAAAGCGCGTGTTTCCGCGGCAATTGCGCCGCCCAATTCGCGTCATTTGCATCGCCCCGTGCGAGGACGCGTCTGATTGCGTCTTTGCATTGACTTTGTATGTAATCTACTCGCGCAAATCGTTGAACTTGCGTTGGTGAGTATGCCCCATAATGAATGGAAACACATTATTCCCTTCGCGTCAGTGCACACGCACAAGCGCAGCGGGTACACTGGCACGAGCAGAGCGAGACCTTCAGCCTATGTGCCGGAGCTTAGCCCCGGACGGCCCCGGCCCAATTTAAACCCTGGTTCTAATGGAATATGGCCCAAAACACACTACAGTGTAGTGGTTTTAATAGTAAAAGCTAATGGTTCCTATTGGTAATTTAATGGAAACCATTAGAATTATCTGTAATGGTTTTATTGTTTTTTTTTCAGCAGGGATACCTGTTAAGAAAATTTAACATGGTTTGATTGTGGTAAAAGTGTAGTAACAATGTTTTTTTCTGTATTGATTACTATCAGCAAAACTATGGTTTTACTACACTTACCATGGTTTAACTATGGTTTTTAAAAACCATGGTTGTCAAACCATGATTATTTTGTGGTTACCATGGTTTTATTACTGTGACCATGGCTTTTTGGTTTTAACTGTAGTGAAACCATGGTTAATTGTCGTAACCCTGCTGAAAAAAACAGCATACCAGCAAGACCAGATGTTGTGTTTTGGTGCTGGTTTTCTAGTGAACACCAACTAAACCAGCATCAGCACCATCATTAGCACCAGCTAAACCAGCACCAAACCAGCATTAGCACCAGCTAAACCAGCACTAAACCAGCATTAGCACCAGCATCCCATGCTGGTCATACTAGCAAGACCAGCATATGTTGTGTTTTGGTGCTGTTATGCTGGTGACCACCAGCTAAACCATCATGGACCAGCATAATTCCTATGCTGGTCCATGCTGGTTTTATCAGCAGGGAAGGGACATCTTTCACAAAATAGTTTGACTTTTGACTGAGCAAAGCCAAAGGTTTTAAATATATTGTCTGTATCCATGTTTAAGTTTGTTGGTGTTTGCTTTCACTGTGTTAACATGAAAGTTGTGTTTCTCTATATTATAAACTAGTTTAGATTTTGCTGATTTGTTGACAACTTTGTATTTGCATGAAATCAGTCCATTTGAAGCCAAGCTTGAAGCACTGTGCAACATTAAATGAAAACCACATTATGGCTTTTATAACAAATATACACTGATTTGTCTAAAGTCCTGCTAAATGTCATGACAATACTTGTTGATTATTTCACTATACAGCACAGTTGTCTATAACACATCACTTTTAATCCAGACAAACAGACAACCTTTGGCTTTTTTAACCAAGGCTAGATATCAGTGAGAAACCAGATGAGGTAGGTGGACTGAGAAACTGAGACGAACTGGACAGGCTCCATCGGCTCCCATAACTCGAACCGATCCCCTGGGAAACATCGACTCAGGTCTTTGAGATGAACTGGACTGAGACTCATCACACAGGAACACATCAGAGTGCTCAACCTGACTTACACGCTCATGTGAGTGTGACACATGTTGAGGGATTATTCACCCTCATCACAACCCCAGACTGAAAGAAAGACAGATGCAGGCAGACAGAATGAGAAATATGAGGAGAGCGAGCGGTGAGAATGAAAGAGGTGAGAGATTCAGGTACCACATTTCTTTCTTTGATAATAATAATACCTATTGATAGCCGCTTTTTTCAAGGCTCTCAAAGACACCATCCAATATAAAACTAAGCAAAAAACAAACAAACAAACAGTAGCATACAAAAGACAAACAAAGATATCAAACAATAAAATCATTTAAAGATATTCTAAACAGATGTTTTTATCTGGGCTTTAAAAAAAATGATATTGAATCCAGCAGGTGAATGTGCCTTAGTTCCACATCTTCGGTGCTAAATAACAAAAAACCCTACCACCAAAGAAACTCAACTTAAAATTAGGAACAGACAGTGAGTCTGCAGAGAAAGAACTCAAAGAGTGTGAAACAATAAACAGGTGAAAGTGATCTGAGAGATATTGTGGTGCCAAGTTATGAAGAGCTTTATATTTAAGTACTGTAGTACAACTTTGAAATGTATCCAGTAATGGGAAGCCAGTGCAGTTGAAAAAGGATTGGAGATATCAGAGATACGTTATTGAATGACAATCCTATCTGCTAAACTGTGGATTAACTGTAGTTGATAAAGTTTTTTGATGCCAAATAAAAAGATAAGTACAATAATCAATCTGGGATGTAACCAATACATGAATAAAAATTTCAGCACTGAGAAAGTGAATAACGGAGTTTGGCAATATTACTTAAATGAAAAAATGCAGAACTTGAAATGTTACTAATATAAGAGCTAAACAAAAGCAAACCATCAAATATAAGTCTTTTCACCTGAGTGGAAAAGTTAATCAGACAATTTTGAATTTTAGATAAAACAAACCTAGATCCCACAGGAAGGGCTTCAGTTTTATTGGTATTTAACTTTTAAAAAAAATGAGTCATTCAAATATTAACATCTTGCAAACATTTATTGAAATCTAAGGAGGGATGAGAAGCATCAGGTCTTGAGAAAATGTACAGTTGTGTATCATTGGCGTAAAAATGAAAATTAATATTATACGAATGAATAATATGACAGAGTGGTATAAATAATATATACATAATAAATAAAAGCGGCCCCAAAACTGAACCCTGTGGGACACCATGTGAAACTGAAACAGGCTCTGAGCAATCATTCTTGATTTGTACAAACTGTTTCCTGTCACTCAAGTAGGAGGAAAACCAAAAGAGAGTGTGCCAGAATTCATGCCAGTTGTTCCAATAATACAGGGTGATTAATAGTATCAAAGGCAGAACTTATATCTAACAAAACAAGAATAGAAAGCAAACCAAAATCAGCAGCCATAAGAAGATTGTTGGTGATCTTGACAAGAGCTGTTTCTGTTTTATGTTTAGATCTAAAACCAGACTGAAAGTGCTCATAGATATTATTACTTTGCAGATGTAGTTCAAGTTGAGTTGCTACTGTTCTTTCAAGTATTTTTCAAATTAAAAGGAAGATTTGAAAGGGGCCTAGAATTTTAGATCATTAGGATCAGCACCAGTTTTTTTATTTTTTTATTTAAGTGATAGAAGACATTTTTAATAACGAAGGAACAATAGCAGTTGATAACGAAGATTGTACTATAGCTGTAATAATAGGAGAGATTGAATGAATACAGGACTTGACTAATAGTAGGTAAAGGATCCAGTGAACAGGTGGAGGTCTTAGACTTTAAGATCAGCTTAGTGAATCAGCAGGAGGCAGCTCAAAGTGAAAAAGAGTGCTAGCAGACCAACAAATAAAAATGTGTTTAATTTGACTATCACTAGACAGTGAAACAGAATTAAGTAATTCATGATGTATACTGTATACAGCTTCTCCTTACGTATGAATTCTTAATAGGTGATGCTGGGCGTTTTTATTCTCACCCCATGAAAAAGATTTGCATGATCGGGGCAATGATGTCATGGGTTGCACTAAGTAATGTATTTGAATCATTTTAATTACATTATTAAATAGTTTAGGCATGCGTATTTAACAGTTTGAGTGAGAGATGTGGGTTTTTATGTAAAAATTACTATTTTGACTATTTGGCCAGTATAATTATATTTCCACCTACAGTAGCAAGAGCTGAACATTACTGCAGTAAGTTTTAAGAAGCTTTTTTTGCATATTGCATATTTATGTAATCCAATTATTTACACAAATTATACATTAGATTCATAACAGAAGCAGTTGCTTTGCATAATGTTCATAAAACACAGCTAAATGATATTCATCTCATAATCTCTCTTTCCACACAACATCCTGCTTTTACCCGTGATATTTGAGTTAAGCCAAGTTTACCGTTCTGCAAGTCAGATTAAATAGAAAAACACATTTTTTATAGACATACTACGTGTAAACAACTGCATATTAATGCATTGTTCTTTACTAGAGCAACCTGTTATATACATAATGTTTTATACTAATGCATAAGCCACCAAGAGCGTGTGAGTTTTTATATGTCTGGTTTCATTTATCAGTTTATGTATTTTTCATATCAGTAATTTTTCTTGTTTTTGCAGAAACAGCATTTCGTTAGCATTTATTAATGCATTTCATCTATGATCACTAAACTAACACTGATATGAATCACTGTATTGTGCGCTTTTGGTTCTCATCTAAAAATTTAAGCTGGTAAAATGAAGGTCAGGTAAAAGAGAGATTTACAACTCATAGCATTATTACAAATGCGAAAGCACTGTGAAAAAAATGTAATGTCAATGAATATGAATATTATCATAATTATACATATTGAGACAAATTGCTATGTTTTCACTAGACATCATCATTAAAAGCTCTTCTAAAATTACTGAGCCATAGCATTATTCTCAGTCTCACTTTATATTAGGTGTTATTTTCTAGCCTACTGCATACTTACATGAAACAACGCATTGAATACATTATACTTATTGTGTACTTATTGTGTACTTGTTGCGGTTGTAGGCTTAGGTTCAAGAGTTTAACATAGTCTGGTTTACACTGCAAATGTTGATGCCCAATTCCGATTTGTTGTCTGTATTTTTGACGACCCGCTTACATCATCTTTTAAAAACAACTCGTATCCAATATCTGCATTTACACTAAACACTTGGCAAAACATTCAAGGTAGATATACTGACCCGGAACATTGAGATATGCAACGGACACAGACAAATTGATTATACAATGTATGTTACAATACATAAGACTTCAACATTAGGGGTGCATTAGGGGCAAAAACTAACGCAGGGTTAGTTGTAACACCGACTGTTTAGATTGTTGCACAAGGTTGAGCCTTTTTCTTTTCTGGTATTTTCTTCTTCTGACAAAAGACAATCTCCCGTAAATTATTGCATGTATAATGTAATGTATGTCTTGTTGACTAAAACATAGCATAGTTTTGAAATATGTCTGCAGCTCTTATCAACTTTTTTGGGGGGCTTGAAAATATTTTGACCCAGCGGGGTTAATTGTAATGTTGTGTTACAACTAACCCCTCAGCACTACCCATATAAAAACCACTAATGTTAGCCTAATTCTTGCCGTTGTTTTAAATAGGCTACACACTAATGATTGCTGACTGCCAACAAAATAAATCTGCCTGTCTTATCAAAAATCGTGTGTCAAATTTATTTTAGTCCATATCTTTAATATTGATTGAATAAGGTCACGCCAAAGATTGAAATCATAATGAAATGAATGGCTAAAATCAGACTTTGATGCTCATTATCTCAGAATTAGATTTTGAAACTGAAGTATGGTTATTATTACAGACTGAGTCACATATAAAAAAATGTTTTGTCATAATTACGCTGCTTTTTCTCACATTTAGACATTTGTATCCATTTATAATTGAACTATGGTTAGAAAAAGGCTGGATGAATGAATACAGTGTGGATAGATGTCTATTATAAACAATACCCACTTCAAGTATATAGATAAAATAGTATTGAAATATTTGCCTGCAAACTTAATTTTTAGCAAGTGTTACAACTAACCTCCTGCCTGTTACAATTAACCCCACCTATGGGGTAAGTGGTAACGTTTGCACTTCTGTCACATTTTGGTGTAATTGTCCAAGAATGGTAAGTAATAGAAACAAACCTAAAATGGTCATTTGTAGCAGAGATGTGTATGTTGCTTATATAATTAAATATAGTGCTGAACACACTAAAAAATTAAGCCAGTCGACGCTCAAAACCTGTCCTCAAAATGACTTGCCTGGATTTGCAGTCTTAGCAAGTTGGCGATAGTTGGCATGAATCTGAGCCAGTCTTCAGGTTTTAGGCACAAAGATTTTATACATAAATGCACAGTGTGTGACTCACAGCGCTGAAATCTTGTTGTGGATGATGTATCATAACTCTAAATCTAAAGCAGCCAGTAGAAAGATCAAAGAAAACTCAAGTCAAAATTGAACTGGCAAACAAGTAGCAGCACAGCGTTTCTGTGTGGTTTTCTTTTTTTTCATTAAGACGACAGTTGGTTAATGTCGTGTGATGAATAAACTTCATGCAATTAAGAACCATGGTTATGTAGGAGGTTTATATTACATGGATAAGGCTTTCTGCACCATTCTCATTTCAGCTGCTGGGCTGGTGCATTCAATCATGTCATCTTAAAAGAGAAAAGAGTCCCTCACAGAAAAAAACACTGGGCTCTGATTAAAAGTTTACTAATGCAATGAAATATTGATTTATATGTTGCTTGCAAAATTTAAACCATCAATTCTTCAAACCCCTTGTCCCATGCAAGGTCACATTCAAGATTTAACACACATTTGATCATTACACTGGAAATCACGCTCATGATCTTAGGTTTAAATCTAAAAGATTTGGATAAAATGATTAGTTATTATAAAAAAATTTAAGGTATGATGACAACATTTTGAAAAAAACCCAAAGCTCAAAATCTATCACATGACTAGACCGAGCAGACATTCCCATTTACAAAAATACCAGGATTGTAAAAATCCGTTAAGGATTGAGAAAGTTATGATATTTTTAGTATTAGAAATCAGAGGAAAAAGTTATATATGGATGTCTATGGAATGTGTGTGACCAAAATGCTGCTTATTCACATGTTTCTGCTTATAACTTTCTCATTTTATCAGATATTTTCATGAAATTTTAACAGAAGGTAGAATTTTGTTAGTACTTTCAAATTAAATTATAAACGTTTACTGTTTTAGTCAGAATGGGCATCAGACTTCAGTTGGAATGGGCATCGGACCCATGGTAACCATGATTTTTAGAACGATGCCTCCAGAGGACGTTCTGACAGGACGTTCACCAGTCTATTACAAGAAACGTTATATCCAAATTTCCACGATTTATTTAAAGGTGCAATTTGTAAGATATTTGCAGTAAAATCTCCAAAAACCACTAGGCCAGTGTTATATATTTTGTCCAGCTGATTACTATCAATATCTGTAATGTTTTCAACTACTTGTAAATCGTGAGAAAATTTCCATTCAAAACATTGACACGGGGCAGTGCAGTCTCCTGTCAATGACGTTAATATCCATGTGACCCTTTGTCACCGCCTTTACTGACGTAAACCACATGACCACACTGGTCGAGCTCGAAAAAATAAAATGGCGGCCAAGGAAGCGGCTGGAGCACAAATTTAGTGAAAATAAACGTATATTTTCACTTTTTAAGCATTTTAATTTCATTTCTAGCGAGAAATTAGTATTGTAGTTTTCAAATATGTGATTAGTTATCACAAAGGCGCTCTCTGTTTTTATTTCAAACACGCTGCCTTTGAAGTGCGTCGGAAAGCCTTTCTCTGAGCGGCCTTCAGTCATGTCCTCATGAGGCAGCGAGGCAAGTCCTCACTGCCTTGAGTTTTCGGACGCAGCCAGTGTTGTGGACAAATGCGGAACTACGCGCTTGCTTATGGACTTATGGATATCTCTGTACCGTCTGCCGCTGGTTGTGTCAGCTCCTGTAAGCGTACGGGCCAACCAAACGACCCAAGAAAAGTTTGGAACAAAACGAGGGAGGATCAATTTGGTGTTGCATTATCTGGATAGAGAGAGCTTCACGACAACATTTAACTAGACCGAGATTCTGATCCTGCTTGTGTTTTACGCGATGGGTGAGTTGTTTTGATTCGTAACCCTTCAAAAAACGTATGCTATTATATTGATCACAACATTAGTGTGTCGATTGTAATCAGCGCGTCTTCCCGCGGACGATATGCACATCAAAAGGTATTGTACAGCAATATAAATGGTCATTTTAAGACACTTCACAATAAGATTTGTACTGTCAATACATTATGTGAAAAATCATTGTAGATTGTAAGTTGAAAACTTAATTCTGAGCTGTGTTTACCATCGAATTTGGACTAATACTGTAATATCAATATGACTGACAATTTCGTTTTGAACATCACATATAAACTTACATAATGAAATAAACGATGTCATCAAACGCAACATTTATAAGACTTGATTACCTTATCCATCAACGTGATTTCTCATTCTCGTCTGATTGATGGCCATCAGCGGTTGAGTTAAAGACTACAAATCCCATAATTCCACGCTGCTTCAGAGCGTCAGTAAACAACATCATTGTTTTTGTTTGATCTGGCGCCATCTTTCGGCACATAAATACAAATTGTATCTTTAAATACAATCTCCTCCATAGATTTAGATTACCATGTTTCAGCACCAAGATAAAATATATATATTGTGGTCCATCTACGTTTCATTAGTGTCCAGAGTTTAGTGGAAGCACACCGACCGGTTGAAAGTGACACACATTTTTAAACAGTTGCTGTGAATTAAAAAGACCTCTGAGTTGAAAACTCAAAATATCAAACGCTTCCGGTGGTCGGACTTGACGTATTATTGTCGTATTTAGTGAAAACATACTACAACCTTGCGACGAGGACTGGATATTGCATGAGACGCATTATAAAAGTCCCGCGCTGGCGGAAGCGGATTTTATGCCTAAGAATTTCGACGCGCGTTCCCGCAATTTCAGCATTGCTATATACTTGATGAACAGATATGAAAACAAAAAGTACACTTTTTAATTAGATCTATTAAAATCTGGACATACAGTATCATGTCGATATTTGAAAATATTCGTAAATGTTTTAAATAAATAAAAATGTACTGAGTGCGACTACTAACAACACAACCTTTCGAAGAAATCCAACCAAGTTAGTTTCTTTTTCCAGTCTGAACTTAAAATCTTGTGTGTTGACTTGTTATAAAATATGTGATAAAAGCTCTTTCTCAGATCACAGAAGATATATCAGCTGTAGTCTGTGATAGGGGCTCATCCTATCTGACTTTGTGTCCCTCTGGTCTCATTGTGCACACAGTCAGAAGAAAATCATGAATGAATGTATGACGTGTGACAGCAGATATCAGAGTTCCTATCAATCACATCATCAGCTCACAGCTGTATAATATATTACACCTATAGAAAACTAATGTGCATACATTTAAATGTGTATAAAGTAAATGTGGATAGCTGCATAATTTCCTAAAAGTATAATCTTATGAGGAATAGCTAGCATGGAATAACATGAGACAACATGAACCAGCACAGGACAGCAAACACAAGGGCACTAAATGGAAGAGTAAATCATGAGGTTGTAGGTGACAGGAATTAAACAATAATAGGATAATTAACAAGGAGAGAATAGTGTGGGGTCAGGAGACAAGACAGGAGGGAAGCACACAGCACAAAGGCCATGTGCTACCACACCAAACACATGGGTCTGTCATGATCCTGCCACAAGAAGCAAAAACTATGACAAGGCAGGACAATGACATTCATAGCATTATTACATTTTTACAGCTGAAAACGTAAATATTTTTTTAAATACCATTAAGATTGCTCTATAATTTCCCTTTAACAATTTCATTGATAATGTTACCACCCTACCCCAAACCTAACCCTAAACCCAAACCTTTTTTTATACAACATTTGTAAAATACGTAATGTATTCTTTTTATATTATGCAACCTAATGGGCAGAATTATGTTGGAAAATTTTAGTAACAATAGTAACAATGTAGCATTTAAAGATATTTTAAGCCGCTATTCTACCCCTTGTTGGAAACTTTTATAGCGAAGACCAGGAGACTTGGATTTCCTCGAGCAGTAGTCTTTATCGCAGAAAGCGTTCTTGGAATCAGAGCATAGAGCTCGGGGTGCTGCAGTAACCAAGTCTGACTTTGGGTATACATGCATTACATTTAAAGCCATTCGAAGGGGGCAGTCCCTTCAGATGGAAACAATGCCTTTAGATTACAATATAAACATGAAAGAGAGGTTACAGTCAGGCAAGAAAGGACAGCTGTAAACGCATTCCTGATCATCCCCCTTTGGTCAGATAACCATTACAGCAGGAAGGGGTCTGTGTAAACGCATCCCAGATCATCCCCCTTTGAGTAGATAACAAATGGTCAATATGCCCTATTAAAACAAAGGCATGCATTCCAGCTAATAGCTTCCATTACCTTGCTGTTTCTTTCATATTTAGGTGAACAGATACATTTGATAATAATTAATAAAACAAAAACAATGACTTCAAATTATATTTCAACAATCCTAAACCTACCCAAAACAGTTT
>NW_027395284.1:5161052-5168552 GCF_027580225.2 Misgurnus anguillicaudatus
AATTCCCTAATACACTGTGGTTTGCCTTTTTGGCAAATTATTTTCTCAAAACAAAAAGAATTAAAGGTTTAGTATTTCGTACGGCTGTCAAAAGATTAATCGCGTATAATATGTGTGTGCACCGTGTCTTATTTTGTATATATAAAAAAGCACACATGCATGTATGTAAATAAATAAATAAATAAATAAATAAATAGATTTATTTATTTATTTATTTATTTATTTATTTATTTATTTATTTATTTATTTACTTATTTACTTATTTATTTACTTATTTAGATTTTTATATATTTAGACTTTTATACATTACATTTTTCTTAAATGTATACATTTTTGTGTGTATTTATATATACAAAATAATTACACACAATAAACACACAATTGCATTATGCAAATACAAACTTTTATTTTGTATGCGATTAATGGCAATTAATTTTTTGACAGCCCTAGTATTTTGTCTATTTTGTACCATACACCTCATATTTTGAGGGGTTTCATCTAACCTCAGGGTGCATCAAAAGCAAATATTGTACAGATTTCCCCTAAAAGTGTATCAAACATTAACTTTTAATATTTAGGATTTATTAGATCAAATTTATAGTAAGGAATCATAGAGCTTAATCAAAGTTTATACCGTCTGATGTTTATTAAGAGACATTTTTTGCACCCTGGATGAACCCAAATGAAGATATTTTGAGGACTGTTTATAACCAAACCGATCAGAGGCCCCATTGACTTCTATAGTATTATTTTTCCTGTTATGGATGTCAATGGGGCTTTCCTTAAACATCCAAATATCTTCCTTTGTGTTTATCAGAACAAATAAATTAATACAGGTTTGTAACAACATGTGGGTGAGTAAATGATGACATCATTTTCATTTTTGGCTACTATCCCTTTAAAGATGTAATTTTACAGTCCCTATCAAAAGATTGTTATAATTCTTATTAATGCCACAACATAAACTTGTCTTATTTGTAGGACTTTAGGCCATGAAATTCATGTAACATGTAAGCAGCTGGCTCAGACACATCAACAGTCCACTCTGTTGAGGTCAGACCCCCTGAGACCACTAGACCATGAGAAGTGAGTAAGCGTCTTCATCAGACGGTTTATTCGTCAAAATTATTGACATAATAACCTAATGAGAGATTGTCATGGGCAAGCTTGTCATGAGTGATCCTATTTTCTGGAGGGGTGTGGTTAATGCGACCGATATCATCAGTTCTCATCCGATGAGAACAACCGACGCGCAGCACCGGCCACTTGTGCAGATGTCATGGGAAACGTTTGCGTAATCACTTGTCGTAATGCAATTATAAGGATTTTCGGCCTGTCGGACGCTTGGCTCAGCACTTCACTCAATAAAGTTTCTTGATTAAATCCAATTTAGAATTTCCCAGATCTAATAAAACCACGTCGGTTTAGTATTCCTGTTGTCTCTTCAGGGTGAGATTGTCAGGGATATTTCATTTAGCTTGAGTGTCCCCTTTCATGTCCTGCTGAGTAATGCGGTGCCCGGCGGACAGAAGCGACAAAGCTTAAGGGAACTTTATAAACAGCACTCAAGGGAACGTTGGATTGGAGTGGCGAGAGCCTGGGAAAGTCGAGTCAGGTGAAGCGACGAAGTTTTGAGCCGAGGCTGTCGTAGACAATGCAGGTAAACTCGGCTTTGGAACAGAAGACGTCGGATTAGCGGCCGCTGTAAAGCCACACATTTACTCAACTGGCATGCTGGTGTCGAGTTTCACTCGAACAATACCATGTGTTTGGAAACAAACATGACTCCCAACCATGTTTGCTCAATTTGATGGAGAACACAGAATCTTAGCAGTTTATTATAAATGCACCTTGCATCCTACTCTTTTAAAAACACCCATGAGTACTTTTATTTTAAGGCTGTTCATTGATATGTTGCCGTAATGTTGAGATTTTGTGCGTAATGGCAATATGCGTGCCTAGAGGCGTGTTTATTCCCAAACACAAAGGGATGATTGATTTCAAGCACACATTTATTTATTTGTTTATTATTGACAGTTTCTAGTTCTTGTTTAAAAAACATTATTGTTTGCTGACAACACACATCTGTATTTGCGCCTTTACTTAGCAACAATAAATAGCATGAACAAATAGCCATCTGCCAATAAATTTGAGTAAAATGACCTACTGAACCACTTCGAATACAGTCGAAACGTTCGTACTCAATTTGAATACATGAAAAATACAAAAAAGCATATATTTGGTTGTGCTATAATAGTTATCTCTGCCTTGGGAAACATCCTTGGGAAAGAAGCCTAATTGGTAGAGGGCCGCTCATCCCAAACTCTCCCACCAATATCAGTATCTCGAAATTGTGGGAATATAAATTCTCATGAGGGAATCTGCGCGAGCGAGGCAAACACTTACCGCACCATTATTCCGGCCTCGCTCGTCTCTCTCCCGTCAGCTTGTTTGTTCTTGAGGGCAAATGTAAGGGGAGGGGTTCTCCTGGTGGATTCTGGGATAGTGACACCTGCAGCGCCTTTGAAAGGCATGCTGTTTCTGTTCACCCTCGAGTCCGTGGATGTTGTATTGAGGTGGAGAAAGGAACCAGGCCCCTTACCTGCGCAAGACCAGGGACTCTGGCCGAGCCGGGTCTCGGCTGGCAGATTGGTAATGAGCGCCTGTATGTGGTGAGGCTAAGGCACGGTACCGGCCCCCTGGGGGAAATGTGGTGCGGGATAATGAGGGGGCTGAGACTCTTAATGTAGCCCTGATTCATGGAGACCATCCGTCCGGATTACCTTTCTCACTGTGTGCACAATGTGGACGAGGATTCCCAGGGTTAAGAACAACACCACCAGATTGGCCCAGCAAGCCCTTGGGGAGATGGGCCTTTCCCAGGGTCCAAACATCGTGGCGTGCGTTGGGTTAATATGAACCGTAAATACGTGTTTGTTCCAAAATGCCGTTGCGGAAAGGTGTGGGACACAAACACAAATAATCGTTCTGTGGGTCACATAGCAGCCCTTAAACAAAAAAAAAAACAGCATTCCATCGATGCTCTTATTCAGATTTATATTTTTAAAATTGCAGTACTACTAAATTGATAACCGAAAAGCATTGGGTCTCATTCACTAATAATTGTTTTTCGTATTTATACTCGCACTTGACCTTCTCACCAAAACTTTCCACCTAATTCACAACACGTGCGTACGCACATAAATTTGTTCTTGTACTTGTTCTTACGTCAGTGAATTTTGAGTGTTCTACATAAGCGGCCAGGTGCACAAGGTTGGTAATTTGCATAAAATACGCCCAAACCAGCTCCATATAAGGGCTTTTTGCAGCGCTAGTGCACAGAAAATTGTAGAGCAGTTTGTCAAGCAAAAGAGCTCGGAAAGAAACCTATTATCATATTTATTATCGGTGAAGTTCTGTTTTGCTTTGCATTTTTTATTTGTGAGGTTTTGCTGTCGCTGGAGGAAGCCAGTGCTGTCCATCGACCGAAAAACATTAAAGAAGTATTTGATGCGTTAACAAATATGACATTTAATATGATAGAGACGCGCATCTGTATCTAAAATTAAATTGACAAGAGATCAAGTGAGTTGCGTGATTCTCATGAAATCCAGACTTCAATTTTTTTTGCACATACAAGATTAAGTTCTGAACTTACTATAACCATTTTTTAGAGGATTTAAAAAATATTTCCTATAGAATTATTTAAGTTTTTTAGATTATCATTATCAAAAATTGTCATTACCGCAACATGATATTACATTAAATATATGCATGTTTCAGTTATGAGAACTCAAAAGTTTTCTAGGTACTCTGACAAACAAAACTTCAACTTTTATCTGGAGAGAAATTATAAGAACTGCTTACCTGGTAGCCATATTGAGTGTCACAGTCAGTTATGTCCCTTCCAACAATTTTTTAAAAATGTTAGTTCATTGAGGGCTTAAGCAATGATTGTACATTTTTGCGGAGGATGACAACATTTTTCTTGGACACATTTATATTCCTTATTATTGTCTCTACATTTACCAATGATCATCAAATACCACATGTTTCTTTACTGTAAATGTTTATAGTATAACATTCACTGAAGCTTTTTATTTTTTCGATTTTTTATTATAAATATTTCCATGTCAGAAAAACCAAATCCAGTCATGGACACGTTGCGGTAATGAAACTTTTCCCCTTAAATGTGGAAAAAAATATCAAATTGGTTTGTATGATTTAATTTGAAATCATGTGCAAAATAGTAAATGAAGAGATGTTTGTAACTGTATGCTTCTTATTTTAATACTCTTACTTTGGATTTACTTTTTTTATCAAAATGTTTCATGACATCTCATGAGTCTAATTTCGCGAGAATTACCCGTTTGGACATCTCATTACATTTACATGACATTTACATTAGGCATTAAGCAGACTTTCATATAGAGATTTGAAAAGTGAGGAAGGAAAGCATGAAGATTTGTCATTATGTGCATCTTCTTATGTGTAGAAAAAATAAGTGGGATATAGTAATCTATAATATAATGTATATAATAATAATATAGATCATGTATAAAATATAATACAGAAAATATTATAATAAATTTTATATTTCATAAAATCATACATACGTAATGTAAATACTATTCTGTGGAAATATAACCTTGATATCTTTAATATTGACAGAATAAGGTCATGTCAAATATTGAAACTGCTCAATTTTTAGATTTGCTACATCCATGTGTTGTTTTGGGTTTAGGTATAGTCCAAAAAATAAACCAGTCTATCGTGTAACACTTTGTTCTGTTTGTTAAAATGTTTAAAGGCACATGTTTAATTTTTTATAATTTTGCACTGTGGGTAAGCTTAAAAACAAACGACACTAAAGAGGATTTTCATTACTGTACATCATTTAGTTAATGGTGATGTATCTGTTAGTGTTCCATTAGTATAATAAAAGCCGTAAATTGTTGACCATAAAAGTTGCATAGCTTGAAAACCTGTGTTAAAAAGTGGTGTGTAAAGATGAAATAAGCAGGATTTTTTAAAGAAAAACATTTCACAGGTCTATGCAGAAGAGGCCAGGGTGTTAATAAGACCCTGTTAATAAGAAAAGAGGAGCTGGTGGGTTTATTGTGGAAATGCACAGAACAAATTATATTAAAAACCATCTACTGTAATTAATTTGTGTTTTTTTCTTTTGAGGTACATTGGGGTTAGCAGTATAGGTGATTGTGTCCTCCTACCTTGCTGAATTTTTAAAATATGCATTTGAAGTTTAATTTTCAAGTACTTTTGTTAATTTGTATAAGTGACCTTAGCAGGAATGTAACTTGCATGCTAAATGTAAGGCTGCTAAACCTCACATACTCTTTTAAAGTAGTATGAGAAACGTAGTTCTCTTGTTTGTGAGATGACATGGTTTGTGAGAGTTAATGTAAACTTATATTATAAAACTTATAAAATAAAGTTGAATTAGCTTAAGTTTTTAAAACTTTTTTAAAACTTACTGCAACTTATCACTAGTCAAGATAAAAAAATAAAAGTTGAAATGACTTGTTTATCCAAGTTGATTATAC
Source organism: Misgurnus anguillicaudatus (assembly GCF_027580225.2). Classification (NCBI taxonomy): domain Eukaryota; kingdom Metazoa; phylum Chordata; class Actinopteri; order Cypriniformes; family Cobitidae; genus Misgurnus; species Misgurnus anguillicaudatus. The sequence continues at coordinate 5,166,617 of NW_027395284.1, forward strand.
TTTTAAAAAAAATTAAAGGGACACTCTACTTTTTTGAAAATATGCCCATTTTCCAGCTCCCCTAGAGTTAAACATTAGATTTTTACCGTTTTGGAATCCATTTAGCTGATCTTTGGGTCTGGCGCTACCACTTTTAGCGTAGCTTAGCATAATCCATTGAATCTGATTAGACCATTAGCATTGCACAAAAAAATAACCAAATAGTTTGGATAGTTTTCCTATTTAAAACTTTACTCTTCTGTAGTTACATCGTAACATGACTGCAGGAGGCGCAATGATATTACGCAGTGCCCGAAAATAGTCCCCTGCTATTGAAAGTTACCAAGGGGACTATTTTTCATATCACTGCGCCTGCTGCAGCAATGTTACGGCCGCAAAGTCCTTGATTATTACGCCAGAATAAGAGTATAGTTCCTATCCGCCTAGAAAATCGCAACTTTTAATTTTCCGTCGGTCTTCATACACGATGTAACTACAGAAGAGTCAAGTTTTAAATAGGAAAAATATCAAAACTCTTTGGTTATTTTTTTGTGCAATGCTAATGGTCTAATCAGAATCAATGGATTATGCTAAGCTATGCTAAAAGTGGTACCGCTAGACCCGGAGATCAGCTGAATTGTTTCCAAAACGGTAAAAATCAAATGTTTAACTAGGGAAAATGAGAATATTTAAAAAGTGTCCATTTAAGTGCAATGTTTTTTTACAGTGTACCTCATATTAGTACCCCAAAGGCACATATTGGTACACGGGCCGTAACCACAATAGACATTAAGTGGCGGACATGTCCCCCCAATGTTAAAGATGTGGTTATGTATACATGTATACATATCTGTACCTAAATGATACATACAGTACTGTATTAGGTCCTTCAAAAGGCACTGCCCCAGTGACAGCCTGAGACCGTTTTGTGACCATTTGTTTGACAGTACATAAATACAACCATGTAAAAAATGCATTTTGGAATAAGAACACTTTCAAAAAGTAGACTGAACTTTTTTTAAGCAGTTGAGTTGGCCAATGGTTGGCCAGTTCCCAACCCCTCACAGACACATTCACACATACTGTACACACACTTATCTTATAAGAGTGTAATCACTGGTCAGTGTCTCTGAAGCACTACATTGATGAGCTATGATTGCTTCTGATTGGCTGAAACCTCAAAGACAAAAAGAAAAATTCAAAATGGCTATGAACCATTTGCAGTCATTTTTAATGACTAAATAGTTTAGGAGAGTCCTGAAATCAAATTTCATGCTGTTTGTTTCTTTTATGCTATTAAAATTGAAGAAAAGCAACTGAAGTGTTGAGAGGTTCGCCATCAGTAGACAAATTCATAATGTAGGTTCAATGTGTCAAGCTATTTCAGTATATATTTGGTTTGTGGTTTATATTTTCAGGAAAAAAAACAGGAAGATGACTTTAACCATTATTTGCATATCCTCATTATGTTGAGTGAACTATTAAACTTAAAAAAAAATTTTTTAAAGGTGACAATCATTAGCTATTTTTCTCTTTATCACAGTTAAATTAACAAAAATGTCATAAATAATTTGTTTGAGTAGATCTTGTCGTTTTTGTCATGTGCTTTTGATATCATTTAGATATTTAATAGCTTTTTCTTTTCTTTAATTAAAATGTTTTAAACATGTTTGCTGAGAAATATTGTTTTAATTGGTTATTATTTTTTGCTGTATCTTCTTCAATATATTTTTCTATTCTATTGTCTTTAGTTATGTATTTTTTGTATTGTTATGTTCCATCCTATTTATTGTTTTTTGTTTGTTTTGTTTTGCAATGTAAACAACTTAAATGTAAACCATTTTCAATTTTAACTTGAACTGCACTTGACCTAAGCATATCTCTGAAAGTCTGATGATATAGAAATACTGCCTTAAATGTGACCCAGACTGTGAAAGTCCAGCTGAAATAATTTTTT
>NW_027395284.1:5173552-5204857 GCF_027580225.2 Misgurnus anguillicaudatus
GGAGCTTTAGGCAGGGCTATGAACAGCTCCATTCACAGCAGAATCAGGGTTCAGTTTGTCCCACTAACCAAATAGCACCTTTCATCTCCAGCCCTTTACAGAGTTACTGAAGTGGAAGGTAAACTTTGCTCTCTTCTCCCTTTCTTCGCTCCTCACTCTCACTACTTGTCGGGCATTTGGCCCCACGCTGTGTAGCTCTTTCATAATGCCACAGACAGGATGAAGTTAGGGAATGAATCACATATGTTGGGAGTCGTACATGGGTACAGAATAACCCTCTGAGACCCTCGTGACCAGATGACAATCTCATCTGTTGAACGCTCGTCGAAAGGACAATTAAAGTACAAACCTACGGGCGCTGACAGCCATGATATTTAATAACCAAAAATAATTTCAACTCATTTCAATTAACCTTTGCTGTCAATGCGTGCCTCTGTATCTGAAGGCTGTTGACCTTTGGAAATATCAAAATAAGGCTGTATTAGGGCAGTTGCTTAAGTCCCTGAAACACATTTAAAGACATAATAGAGATGATGCCATTTGCTACTCTGCCACTTGAAAATCGTTGCGCTGTCATGTTAAATTTCACCAGAGACTGTTTGCATGTAAGAGGACATTAAGAGGACAGAAACCCTAATTTTCTCACCTTATCTAATATGACCACCAGCCTTTGCTTCCCTGCCTGCAGATGTGTTGATGATAGAAACCATCATCTTTCTGAATTAAAATTTGTCTTTAACTTTTTATCACAGGCTATATTGCATATTGCAAATGCTAAAATTGGGACGAGGGAGTGAGAGAAAAAGAGAGAGAAAACAATCAACAGACTTATTTTCTATTCCTAAGTTGGATCTCGCTAATGGACAAAATTATAGAATTTTTCCGACTAGCATTGAAATGATGTTCAAATTCGCGGATAAAAAAGTCCTCTCATTTTATCCCTTAGAACATTGGTTTATCATAAGACCCCTTATTAAAGCTTGGACTCTAATTTTCTCCTTCACACTTAGGGGGCTTTTATGATTATGGTTACCAAGGTGATGTAAGGCACAGCCTCAACTAAACAAAGCCAATGTCACCATAGCGAGTAACCGAAAGCAAGGTGAGCACCGCCGCGGGAAATTGCATGCCATTACTGTTAATATTTACTCATTAAAACAGCCAGTGGCTGGAGAGATGCTTGCACAATTACTAATCTTTCAAATCAACCACTGCACATACCCTTCATTATGACCTCCAAGTTCTTTGTCCTTTTGAGACGATATGCTAAATTGAAACGTGGGTGCAGTTATGTTGTTTATAGCATGAAAAAAATCTGTTTTTGTGTGTATGTTTGTACTTACAAGTATTTGATAGCTGTTTACTGAAGTTAATGCTGTTTATATGCAGGCAAAACATCAGATTGTTTGTCGCCGTGATTGCACATTTTGTTTTTTATTTGTTTTGATTTACAATGTTAGAAGTTAAGAACCTATGCAAGTAGCCAGACAGATCGGCTTCATGCATTTTGCGGCGTGTTTTATATTAATACACTGTAAACAAACAAACAAAAAATGTTAAACAACTTGGTTTTGCATGCAGTTCAGCCTATTATTTTTGACTTGGGATAAGTTGACATAGCTTATAGAAACAAGTCAAAATTGTTTAACTTAATTTGTAAGGTGAAGTAACATAAAAATTTGTGCTGGGCAAAGATTAATCACGATTAATCGCATACAAATAAAAGTGTTTTTTTTTTATAATATATGTGTAATTATTATGTTTATTTAACCACACACACACATATTCATTTCAGAAATATTTTATTTATATACATTTTTATTTATTTATATATCATATAGCATATATAAAAATATAAATAAATAAGTATATATATATAAATATTTCTTAAATAAATACATGAATGTGTGTATTTATATATGCATAATAATTACACACATCACACACTCATATATTATGCAAAAAAATCACTTTTATTTTATATGCAATTAATCGCGATTAATCTTTGCCCAGCAATAATAAAAATATGTGTTGATTTGACATCATTTTTTACAGTAGGGGAGAGCGGGGCACAACCTAACGCTTTTTGGTTTTGGCTCAATCATTATATATTTTTTTGAGTTTGATTAATTATATTTTTAAACAAGCAACACACACACATCTCTGCTACAAATGAGCATTTGAAGTTTGTTTCTAGTACTTACCATTCTTGGACAATTACACCAAACATAACAGAAGTGCAAACGTTACAACTTACCCCCATAGGTGGGGTTAATTGTAACAGGCAGGGGGTTAGTTGTAAAAATTAAGTTTGCAGGCAAATATTTCAATACTATTTTGTCTATATAATTGAAGTGAATATTGTTCATATATCTGTCTATAAGAAATCGGTATCTACACTATTCATCCCTCATCTAACCATAGTTCAATTACAAATGGATACAAATGTCTAAATATGTGAGAAAAAGCAGCACAATTATGACAAAATAAAACATTTTTATATGTGACCCAGTCTTTAAAAAACATAATAAATTCTCAAAATAAAATTCTGAGATGAGTATCAAAGTCTGATTTTAGCCATTAATTTTTATAATGATTTAAATCTTTGACATGACCTTATTCAATCAATATTAAAGATATGAACAAAAATTTATTTTAACACAATTTTTTATAAGACGGGCACATTTATTTTGTTGGCAGCCAGCAATCATTCGTGTGTAGTCTATTTAAAACAACGATAAGAATTGCGCTAACGTAAGTGGTTTTCATATTGTAGTGCTGAGGGGTTAGTTGTAACACAGCGTTACAATTAACCCCGCTGGGTAAAAATTTTTTCAAGCCCACCAAAAAAGTTGCTAAGAGCTGCAGACAGAATTCAAAATTATGCTATGTTTAAGTCAACAAGACTGATTAAGATGACTTAAAATTGGATTTGCTATCTTACACACCCAACTCAGAAACCGAAAAAAAAACATATGATGAAAAAATTTACTTACATGACACCAAAACACTCTTTCATCAATAACTCTCTGGAAAAACATTATACATTTCCATGCATTTGCGAGAGACTGTCTTTTGACAGTGTGAAAAAAATTCCGGAAAAACAAAACGCTCAACCTTGTGCAACAATGTAAACGGTCCGTGTTACAATTAACCCCGCGTTAGTTTGTGCCTCGCACACCCTTAATGTTATTTAAACCTCATGTTGTTTTACTCACTTTTGTAAGTCGCTTTTGCTCTAAAAACATCTGGGTTATTTTTAACCCGGTGTTGGGTCAAAAAGGGACACATCCAAACCCATTGGGTTGTAATTTGACCTGTGTTGGGTTGTTTTAACCCAATGTTGGGTCAATTTTCTGGGTTAATTTAACCCAACGGCTGGATTTGCCCCTTTTTGACCCAATGCTGGATGTTTATGTTGAATGCCTAAACCTGTACATGTAAATACGATTGCCTTCATACTATCAGGACTCTTGTGATTTTATAGGTGCAAACACTTTAGAGTGAAAAAGCACACTGACCAAACCATCAGAGACTAAAATTGAGGGGAACATTTTGAGCCTACTGTAGAAAGACAGGCTTTTTTGTCTCCGAGGAATGATGTCTAATTCGGTCCGAGTGGTTAGATTGCTTGTCAGGTGCGTTATTTTAACTGTGGGCAGTGAATGACAAAACAATAGGGCACTGAGAGAAAATTGTACGGAATGTGGAGAAGAAACGAAATTCTGGCTCCAAAACCCAAATCCTTTATGTGGCAAATTATCAAATAGAGGTTTGAGAACTTTTAGACCTTAGACAAAACTGACAGAAGAAAAAAGGGAAAAACAACTAGCTGTCAGTCAACACAAAAGACTGCACGTAGCCGGTAACATGTAGAAAGACAAATGACATCCAGCTTCTGGAAGTGTCACATGATACTTGCAAAAGCAACAGATTATTTTTTATAGACGAGCATCTGTCATGTCATTACAATGTGTTTCATTTTGTACATCCTGAAAATTATTAACGGATCTTCACCTGTTTGCTTTTATCCAAGATGCATGAAAACTACACTATAGAAAAGCTGGGTTATTTGAGCGTTGGGTCATAAAGGGTCAAGCCCAGCAGTTTGGGTTGAAACAATCCAGCATAAGTTAAATTGCAACCCAACATGCTGGGTTTTGTCCCTTTTTTTTTTTGAGTGTATGAAAGGCTATTTTGGTTGGTTTGGATAATACACCAGGTGTATTCACTGTACAGTCCTGCTTTTTTATCAATGTATGCCAAATAGGAACAAATTATTGTCAGTTTCTGTTTCATAATTGGTCATTTTAAACCTTTGCCTCGTGCCCAGCTGCAGAATGAAATGACTGAGTAGGCATGTCAAATTTTTAAGGGTGCTTAACTTTAAAGTATTAGTCCATTTTCTTTAAGAAAAAATCCAGATAATTTACGCACCACCATGTCATCCAAAATGTTGACATGGTGGTTTTTTGAGAAGAAAATATGTTTTTTGAGGCAAACATTTCATGATTTTTCATGGACCCCAACACTTATTAGTTTTAATGCAATTTAAAATTGCAGTTTCAAAGGGCTCTAAACGATCTCAAACGAGGCATAAGGGTCTTATCTAGCGAAACGATTGTCATTTTTGGCAAGAAAAATAAAAAATATGCACTTTTAAACCACAACTTCTTGTCTTCCTCCGGTCCTGTGACGAGCCAGCGTCATAACGTCATAACGTCAAGAGGTCACAGATGACGTATCGAAACTACGCCCCAGTGTTTACAAGTGTGGAGAAAGAGGACCGTTCCGACGTTGTTGTATGTCGAATGATACAAATGAATGTCTTTGTGTCAGTTTATTGTTTAAAATGTTCCGCAAATTTGCGTTTCATATATGTAACACGTGACCTTTCGACTGCATTACACAATTACGTGAGGTCGCGCTGGTGCGTCACACAGCCGGAGGAAGAAAAGAAGTTGTGGATTAAAAGTGCATTTTTTTATTTTTCTTGCCAAAAATGACAATCGTTTCGCTAGATAACACCCTTATGCATCGTTTGGGATCGTTTAGAGTCCTTTAAAACTGCAATTGTAAACTGCATTAAAACTAACAAGTGTTGGGGTCCATTAAAGTCCATTAAAATAAAAAAAATCCTTCAATGTTTTCCTCAAAAAACATAATTTCTTCTTGACTGAACAAAGAAAGACATCAACATTTTGGATGACATGGTGATGTGTAAATTATCTGGATTTTTTAAAGAAAATAGACTAATTCTTTAAACCGAAAAAACACAGGCTATTGCTTTCTCGAGATTTTTTAACGCAGCATTTGCAGCTAACCAAACAGAAACAGTAATGAAATTGTAACTTTGAATTTCAGTAAAAAAAAATATATTTTTTATTTTAATAAATTGTACCTTTTGAAAAGAGCTGTAATCTGCTTGTTTTCGCATTAAATTTATTCATTAACACGCAGTGTAGCTCAAACTTAATGAACTAATATCATAACGCATATCACAAGTCATAACGCGGATAATAGCGTGGATAAATGTTGGATAAAACCCTGTCCATATACATCTATAATCATTTTAATTTTACAGATTGTGTGCTGTTTACCTGCCCGTACGCAAAACATATATGAGGGAAAATGTAGCTCACTCAGATAGTAAATGTTACCATATATTTGCATTTTACATACATTTTAAAATTGTTATCTAGCCAACACAAATCCATTTTTATCTTTCTTGCCAAATCATCTTTTAGTGGGATTATTCATCTAAACTTCATTAGCCAGTTGGAGACGCATAGCCTGTTTCATTTAAAATAAATAGAAAATAACAAAGGAATTTTCTTTATCACTGTAAAAAATTTGCTGTAATTATGCAGCTGGTTGCCAGTAACTTACTGTAGAAGATAAAGTCTAAACATTTTATTTAACTTTGAACAAACTGTTGCCAGTAAATAACATAAATGTAAAATCTACAGTAAGTTACTGGCAGCTAGTTGCCAGTAATACCCAGTAATACTGTAATTTCTACAGAAATTATTTGCAGTGTATATTTTTTTTTCAGTTAGTCAGTTAGTTCTTATATACACCCAATACAGTTTTAATTAGGCCTAGTTATCTTTTTTGTAAAGCCTCGTTTTTAAACCTTGCAATAAATGCAAGAGGGCACAATTCAGATCTGAGGGGGCATTGCCCCATTTTGCCCCTTTGTGGACTTGGCCTGCTCTGCCTTCAGCGCTGTCAAAAAAAAGTAATTAAAGGGTCCCAAGCTGTCACTGGGGCACTATTCTTCAAAAAGGTCCTAATATGTAACATTTAGGTACAGTTATGTATACATTTGGTACCAATATGTACCTCTGAGGTGCTAATATGGACTATGTTAGTGCAATGGTGTAATTTTTGAATGGGCACCGCCCCAGGGACAGCAAGGAACCATTTTTGAACATTTATTCTGACAGTGTGTATATTTGCGTATTTAGTTCAGAATTCAAGTTTCCTCTACTGACAAACATTCTTTCAAAATTACCCAGTTGATTAATGTTTTAAAGTACAATAATAAGTGTCAAAATACAAAGTAAATGTTATATTTGTTATTTTACAGACCCCAGATTCACTGCAAGAGTCAAATTAAATGGTAATTAGCTTACAAGCAAAGCATATTAACTATTTTACAGGATAATAAACAAAGTTTTTCAATCAGGTTTCTCTGATTTTTCCTTCAATAAGAATGATTTAATACATTTTCTCTTTAAATAATATATGATGTTGACACAATGTAGCAACTCTTGCCAGTTAACGATAATATAAACTATTACAAAAAAAAAATGATAGATGATTTTGACATTTTTACCTAAATCAAGCAAGCTTGTCAATCCTAACAAGACCACTAGACTAGTTAATGTGTTGATTATTTTAATTTTTTTAACGTTGACTCTAAAGCAGTGTTTCTTAAATTTTTCTTCATGCACTCCCTCCTCCCTTGTGTAGGGTGCATCCCTTTGTGCATGACATCAAACTTAGAATTTGAATTAAACAAAACATTGAATGATGCAATGTAGTGCTGTTGGTTAGTAGCTTTATTTTTCTGAGGTTTAATTATGAAAAATTAATGTCATGAAACTGGGGCCCCCTAGACCCCCCCCCCCCCCAGTTTGCAAACCACTCCTCTAAAGGTTAACTAAACATTTTACAGTATATTCACCATTAATCTGTAGTTTAATGTAAATCAGCAAAGCTCAAGCTCAAATATTTTGGCCATAGGAAATTTGTAGGAAATTTTCTCCCTTGCCCACACTTGTCAACGACCATGCACATGTAAATACAAAATGTCACTTTTGTGTAACCCGAAACAAGCTAAAATTGTAACCTTTGGTACTATGTAAATTGATTTACACGCTGCTCAGCTGTCTTCTGTTATTGCGACGGTAAAGTTAAATAAATGCTATGAATTACTATTACCATGACTCTTTAAAGTCAGGCACATCTAAGCATATGACTGGTGCCATGACTAAGACCCAACAGGATTACATAATGGCATGCTTACAGCTGGTCTAAGGAGCTTGTCACTAATCAGGTGCACATGTTTAAGTAAAGGAATGCATGTTAAGTTCTCTTTAAATGCACCCAGCTGTGGCTTTGCACGATTAAGAGTAAAGTTGCGGTGACACATGGAACCTAAACTCTTAATACTTGGCAGTGTGATATTAGATATATAGCTTTTGTTTGACAAATCTTCCACATTTCGGATGAGGGTCAGCTAAAGAAAATGACTGTACAGTGTACAGAATGGATTGAAATTATATAGTAGCTATCATCAGTGACTGACCTGCATTTAGGCTGTTCCTTTACTTTAAAAATGCATATGCTTTCTATACCATATTGAAGAGCGGTCAAGTGCAGAGCTATTTTATAATGGAGTTAAAACGGACCAGCAGCCTCGCCAGCTGCAGTCGTACAAAATTGCCCTGCTGTGCAGAGGAAGACTTCTAATCTCTCCACCATCACCCTCTGCCAAGCCTGTAATCCTTCTAATCTGCACCCCATAGCATGAAAACATGCGGAGAATCTCCTCATGTATCCATTCTGCTCCATCCCAGCAGAGCGAAGGTCCGTCCAACAGCTAGTATGAAGGCGTGGTGATTTGTTTGGGGCATGGTTTTCTTTGGGCGGAAATAGAGTCGAGCATCACTTCCGGCGTAAACCCATTAGGTGCAATACAAGAGTGCCAACTATTGAGTTCCAACCACAGAGGGACAGCTTGTGGGATCCATCAATCCAGAATAACCTAATTTAGAAACACGAGTTGTTGTGTGGACCAACAAGGGCTATTTTGGTTTCTTTGCTAGGATAGGCTGCCAGATGACCGATATGTGCAGAAATTAGCATGAGGTTCTTATTTATCTGCGTTGTTGCACAAACAACTACCAGAAATGACATAAAAGCATTTGAGTGGGAAGAGTCTAATGGCCGGTGGGTTGCGACTGAGGTGCCCTCAAATGCCGCAAGGCACCTTAACCCCAATTGCTCCCTGGGCACGGCAGTGATCTCTGCCCACTGCCCCAGGTTTGTGTGTTTGTGTGTTCAGTAGTGGACTAATGGTTGCCGGTTCGAGTCTCTGGTCAGGTTGCGACTGGGTGTGTGTGCACGACTTGCAGTGCGTGTGTACACTACTCACTGAGACGGGTATGCAGAGGTCACATTCCAAGTATGGGTTACCATACATTGGTCATTATTACATCACATTCACATTTTACAGTGTGGAAAGGACAAAAATTATTAAAGATGATGCAACATAGTAACTACTGTGACACTTTGGGTGTTGATGGAAACATACCTATGTTCACCCCAAAACCTTACGTTCCCCTTCACTAACTCCCTGACATTTCTCTGAACCATGCACTTGAAATGTTGCTCTATAATTGATGTTGATCCTAGCATGTGTGCAGGCTGCACTACAAATTAGGATGGAAAGGTTATCATAATATTTAGCTAGTCTAACTCGTCAGCTGAACAACTTCCCAGTGGAGAAATTCGGAAGAGGAATATATATTTTATTTAATTTAAATTAAAGTTTCACAGAGGAGTAATTTCAACATTCAGTCCATGTTTAGTCTGCAAGTGCAAAGTTTCTAATAAGTGTTTTGTCAAGTTTTGGGTTAAGCTTTTCTTTGTTTTACTGAATTCATTATTTAGGACAACCCAAAACTCACATATTGATGAGTGTAAACACAAAATTAATTATGTAATATGCCCATAAATGTGAATGAAGATTACAGATGGTTTATTATAAATTTAATTATAGTTAATTCTTAAAATATTATTAAGTTTTAAATATCGTTTTCATACATTATATATAATTTGTATTTTTACCTGAATATAGGCCTACTTTTAATATTTACCACAGCCTGATATGTCTACATTAGTTTCTGTTTTAGCGTCCTCTAGTGCCTCACTTAAATATTGTGCACCTTGCTGTCAATCAAAAAGTCTGCAATCAACCGATCATATCTTAAAAATGTTCTTTATATTTTTTACATTATCTTAATTTTTTTAATAGAGATAAATAAGCACTATACGCTTTTATACTGCGTATAGTTTAAATGTACTCATTTTTAATTCAGGATATTTTATGTAGTCTGTTTTTTATATTTTATTTCCTCTTTAATATGCTTATTTATGTTGATGCAAATCCGTTTTTTCTATTCACGTTAACGACATTTTGCTCGAGGAGAAATTATATTAAACCCACTATATGACAGACAACCTTTTGATTATATTAGCTAAGACAGGCCTTTAAATCTTATTCAGCATCTTAATGTTTTGTAAATGACAAAATGTAAATGAATAAATTCTAATATTATTCATCTTTAGTTTAATTTTCAGGAGTGTGTTGATGGGAAGAAGTCTACCGCGCGCAACTCGCGTGCACACAGACAACTACCTGCCACGCGCTCAACACCGAGCTATTGCCATAATAGTCAGATATAACCCGCCCTTAAGCCGCTTGGTAGGTAGTTTAAGTCAGTCCTGTTACACAAAATGGTGATTAAATATGACTAATAAAATAAATAAAATACAGATAAATAATATATAGACTTATAGACAAATTTTACACGGGTTTTTAACGCTAATACGTAGCCTGATTGTATTGTTTTATATTTCTGTAGGCTATGTATCGTAGGTACGCACAGAAACAGTGAAAGAAAAAGCTTTTTGACACGTGGATTGAAAAGTCATTTATTCGGCTAATTTTTTTTGCACCGTCTGGTTTCATGTTTGTAGCTCAACACGGAATCGGGGAAAATATTTGCGTGTTTTGTCTGACAGAACCAAATAATTCAGACGTGCGAAACTATTATATTTGTTTTCCTTTTGCTGCAATTGTCTGTGCCAACGCAGCCAGGATGAGGAACAAAACGAGTTACTACGGCAACAATCCTTTCAGGATATATCTCTGTCTCTCTCTTTCTTCAAAATATGCAATTGCAGAACATATGGTTACTCACTGTCAAAGCTGTGATTCTTCATTTGCATACTAACTATTTTCCCCAAGTACGCATTCCCTGGAAAACATGTGCAACTCCAGCAGTTAAGATCGTATATGGGGAGCAAAAAGGAAAATGTGTTAATAAGAAATTTACTAAGGCATGACTAGGCCTACACTTAATTCGTTCGTATTACTTCAAATAATACTTAAATAATGCTTCAAATTACATGATCAAGTTGCTTATTTTATCTGGGAAATTCATGGGATAAGCAGCAAATAATTAACATTTGTGAAAATTCGTTTATATTGAAAGCGGCAATTAAATATCTTAGAGTGGATATTTTTTCATATGATATTAAAATTTAAATGTCATCTTTTTATTCGTTTAAAGTTTACTGTCGTGTAAATAATAGTTAACTTTGTTACTCGGATTTAAACTGTTTGATTAATACATTATTATTATTATACAATAATAATAATAATAATAATATAAAAATGGAACAGACAATAATAGCCTACATTTTATTATATATTATTATAGATTTTATTATATATTATTATTATTAATAATAATATTGCTTCTGTTTCGGTTCAAATTTAGGTTTAAATTAGATATGACTCTATTGATACAAAACTTTTCCCTTTTATTGAATTTAGGTGACTGTCGTTCAAATGTAACACCTGCACTACTATTCTTTATCTCTGTGTGTAGTGGGGAGGAGTTTGGTTGAGAGAAAACAGACTCAAACCGTGCGTAACTCGATAGACTGCCCATCTGTAAGATTTATCTCTTCCTTTCAGCATGAGCTCGTCATCTCTCCAAACTTGTCCAGAAATAGGCCAAAGCAAATGATTCATAAAGACCGGCTGGTGTTTCAGAATGGATTATTTACAAATTAAAATTGAAAAAAAATTGAGAAACGAAGAAAGGAAAGTCTAAATGTCATAAATATTACCTGTTGTCTTGATAAATGCGTTCAGGGATGAGCTAGAAAAATACAATTACGAGTTGTAATATAGCTATTTATAAAAATATTAATTATATTGTAATATATAAATGTTTAAAATATAATAAATTTTTTTTACAAATCATAAATGCATTTTAATCTAATCTAGTCTCATTTTAAATTGTTTTAAGTCTACTGTATCATTAAAAACTCTGGGTAATACAAATATTAGCCAAATCCACTACATTAGTGTGTTTTTTCCCAAACACAGTCAGTGTTTTGTTAAAGGTTCATGTATTTTAGTCGTCTGTAAGACGTGTTTTAACTGAGAATGGTTTGCACAGCCTTTAATGCTGCATAAGCAAATAGCGCCCTCTGTTGATTAGGGACAAATCATGAGGACACCAGACAACCTGTACTTGATATGACCATAAACCCAGCAGCGTGCCAAATACACATCGCATGTATATGTTTTACGCCACGCATGCGCCTTCATAACTAACCCCAAATACCAGCTTGCGCACATTCAAGATCATAATAAACAACTAAAAGAGTAAACATTTTGGTAAAATCCTTTAATCAGCCTTTTAATACAGAGCTTCTGGTGAATAAATAATTGTACATACATGGGTTTTACCCTTGAGGTCTTCACTTAAAGGCAACATTGAAGAAACACTGAAACTCACGTCATACCTCACATAACACTGTTTGTGTACCAGCTGTACTTTATTGTTCCATCTCTGAAGAAAGCAAAGGGAGAGACGTCCCATCCACAGGCAGTGTTGCTTTGTTGTCTTGAAAGTGCACAGAAAACTACTGTATAACAAAACAGGCCTCCAAAAAACTCACACACACACGCGCGCGCACGCTCACACGGTACATTCAAAAGCACATAAACACAATACTACGAAAGCTATAAATGCTCTCTGCTTTGTGAAGTTATTTCCACTGATGCAATGGTCAGCACAAAATTACAGTGGCATTCACCAACGTTCAAAGCAGAATATTTCCAAAGAATGTATAAGTTAGTGTTTTATATATATATATATTATAGAGTGAATTATACAAACAATACTTCTGGTACCGAATAATTGCACAAAAACATACAAGTTAATCTCCAAAACCAGACAGTCCTTCTAAACAAAATAGCCTGCAAATATTATATATATAAAGTCTGAGCGTAGTTGTAATGTTTTGCAATATATTTGATTGTTCGATCCACAATGTATGGCTAGTTTGGCTTTTGCGGTTTAGGCACTGTGTGTTTAATGAAATTTGTGCTTAATCTGCATTGTGCTGTTAAATAAAATTGTTTTAACACAAGGCATTCGATTGAAGTGTTGATTTAGCTGTTGTATACAGTTGGCTTAAGCTCCATTGTGCCCTTAAAGGGACAGGCGTCAATTTACAGCACACTGACTCGGTCGCTGAGCATGCTCATCACGGCCTCATCAGACTCCGCCTCTTCGCTTACATTAGCGTGGGGGTTGATTAAGTGGGCGGGGTACTGAAGGCCATTTTGTTCTGCGAAATGCTCCCAGCGTAAATCATCGCTTTCGTGGGTGATGTATCGCTCCAGCATTTTGCACTCCAGAGTTCGAAGGTCCAACCACATCTGGTAGTCCTGTCATAAAAATACATCAACATTTCTCAAAACGTCTAAAAGCAGAGGTGTCCAATCCTGGAGAGTCACTGTCCTGTTTGCGTCCATCCCTGAAACACACCTGTAGGTACTATCACGACTACTGAAATTTTAAATAAATGTGTTTATTTACGGTTGGAGCTAAGCTCAGGACAACTCTCTCTAGGATCAGGATCCTTAATGATAACGTATGGATGTGGGGGGATTTGAGAAGATTTTTTTGTGTGCATATGATACCACACCAGACATATAAAAGTGATTATCTTTCTAACCTGTAACCAGGGATGGCTGAGAGACTTGTCCACGCTGTAACGCTTCCTCATTTTGACTTGCAGCAGGTTATTAATAAGGTCAATTGCTGCAACAACAAAACAGGTTGTCAGTGAGCAGACCACGACTGAAAACCTGAAGGATTTTCTGTCCAGAGGGATAATGAGCAAAACCAACATCATGTTAACATTATTTTAAGGGTCAGAGATTTCTGAGAGACTCCAAAGTTTCTGAACCTTGGGGCCCCCGCGCTTTAGTCCGAGGCCTCGCCTGCCATTACTCACATGAGTGGCTCGTAACAAAAATTGAGCACGATCTCTTTATTTAACCCTCTGCCTCTCTTCTCTTTATCTTCTCTTTCCCCTTTATTTCGCATTCACTTATTTTTTTCCACATAAGCATGCTTTTACCATCAGCTTAGTAGTGGGGTATAGTCATGCAAAGAGCCAACGAAAAATTCAGTTTTAATTTAACAAAAAATATATTAAGTTAACAATATATATATATATATATATATATATAATAAATATGTATATTTCACTTTAATAAACAAAATAAATAAATATTTTTTAAATGTTTATATACTAATAAAATATAAAGATAATAATAAATAAATTATATATATATATATATATATATATATATATATATATATATATATATATATATATATATATATATGTGTGTGTGTGTGTGTGTGTGTGTGTGTGTGTGTGTGTGTGTGTATATATATGTATATATATGTATGTATATGTATGTATATGTATATGTAATACACACACACATACATATACATACTGTAAAACTTAACAGTTAACTCAAACCATTTAAGTAAACCGGTTGCATTAGACTATTTAAGTTTTAAAACACATAAATATAAGTACTGTGAACTTGAGTCATGTGCATTATGCACTTATATTTAAGTAGTGTGAAGTAGTGACTCAATTTGTTTAAGTTCACAGTACTCAAATGTATGTGTTTTAAAACTAATGCAACCGGTTTATAGGGCTGGGCAAAAAATTGATTTTTCGATTAATCGTTTTTATAACGTGGTCGATTCAGAATCGATTCTCAAAGAGCAGAATCGATTTTTTTTTCATATTTTTTTCTGCAAACATTGAACATAAGATAACGTTAATCAAATTACTAGTCTTCTTCACTAGATGTCACCCTCTTTTTTTGCCTTGCGATGTTACCAAGGAGCCTTTCATTCTTTCATTCAGTGCTTAAAATGGCACTTTTTATGCCACCTTCACATAAAAAGTCAAAGGTATGGAAGCATTTTAGATTTCGCAAGCAAGACGACAACAATAGTGTTGTGGTTTTTAATTTATTTTTATTAATTACCCACTTGTAAACTTATGTTCACTGTTCTTTTTTATTAATGTAGTATTTGTATTAAATCTATATTCATTGAGTTGAATCGAGGTTAAAAACCGACCCGAGAACCGGAACCGAAAATTAAACCGATATTCGAAATCGAATCGATTGGCAGGGATGGGCAGTATTTCAAATACATGTATTTAAAATACGTATTTGAAATACAAAATAGTATTTTGTATTTTGTATTTTAAAGCCTTTGAAAAAAAGAAATGTAATTTGTATTTAAATACATTTAAGATGAGTATTTTTGTATTTTTAAAATACTCAAAATACTTTGAGCCAGTCAGTCAGGGTACTGTTTTCATGCATCAACTAGTTCAGACCAGACAACAGAGTTCAGGTAAGCAAATATATCTATGCAGCTTTTAGTGGGCAATAATTGAAATGTTGGAGTGGGAAATAAAGCAAAGGCGATTGAGTTATTGGGTGTGATGTGATTTGTGTTATAACTGTCGCAAAAGGAAATTCAAATTCACACTTGCACGTTGGTAGGCAGTTGCACGCTACAGTTGCACTTGCACATTGCACGACTGAGACAGAGTGTTGAACGCTGACAAATTGGCCTACACTTTTGACTTAAAGGAAAACCACAATTTTTTTATATTTTACTATGTTCTTACCTCAACTTAGACAAATTAATACATAACTATCTTTTTTCAATGCATGGAGAAAGAGCACATAGTTTGCAGCATTTTGACCTCAGCGCGCAGTAACATCTTCACAGGAGTAATGATGTTACTGCGCCAGAGGTTGAAGTGCTGCAAACTAAGTGCTCTTCCGCCATACAATATAGTTCTCATTTTTTTATTCACTTAAAAATCACGTTTTATTTTGTGCCACCATACTTACTTGTGTAACTATGTAACAGTCTTTAAATAGGGAAAACATGGAAGTGTTTGGTGGCTTCTAAATTCATCCCTGTTTGGATCCTAAGAAATAAATGGGACCAGGCTAAATGCTAACACATTCATGACATGCTGTGCAAAGATTAAGTGCACATACAGTATTGAAAAAAGATAGGCATGTATCCATTCATCAGGTAAGAACATAGTAAAATATTGAAAAACTGTGTAAACCTAAAAGGCTTTTATGCTTGACGTGCTTTCCATTGTATAATTCTGTGAAATGACAGAGGACGACTCGTGAGTAATTGTTCTCAAAACCATCAAAAAGCAGCAATGAGAGGAATTAGTTTGCCGAATAATTTGTCTGGTGAGACGTTTGTAAATGCATGGATTTCTTAACATATAAACTGATTAGGTTGTGGGTCATTTTGACGACACATGAAAAAGTTTTAATGATGTTTTTATAAAACATCACTTTACTTGAAGGGGTGTTCATAAGGCTGACATGACACATTCATAATCATAACATGACACGTGTCATGAATATGAAGAAGATTTTATGCACATTTATGACAACTGTCATTAAGTGTCATTTGTTCAATTATGTCATTTTTATTGCAAAGATGACATTGTTTGAGATGTCTTTGTTATGACAACTTGACATTAAAGCAACACTATGTAGTTTTTTTACCTTTAAATAATGTCTCTAAAATTATTTCAGTGATAGAACAACTTTTAACTGGACAAATTGTACTGTTGTTGCAACCTAAGCAGCCTCCTAGCTGCTACAAGCACACTCTGAAAGTGGCGGTGGAGGGTAGAACACACAGCCCCGCCCCTCACCCTGCCTGCAGAAGAGTGTCTGATACCAGGCACTGTTGCACTTTTCAACCACATGGGGGAGCTGTAAGTCATTTTTACATGGAAACTACATAGTGTTGCTTTAACCCATACATCATAACTTGCCATGACAACTTGACATTAACCAAGACAACATAACTGACCACTTTTTACCAGTGATACAAATATAATTTGTCATTAAAATGTCATTAAGTGTTAATACTCTGTTAAATAGTTTTTATAACAGCATCATGAATATTCTTCAGTTCATAATGTTTATTTGACCGAGTATTAATAATATTTGACATAGTATTAACACTTAATGCCATTTAAATCATGGTTTAATGTAATGTTAACCCACAAAGCTAGGTAGTTTCTTAAGTTTGATAATTATTGTTTATAATTTATAACAAGTTGTGTTGTATTGGTTTATGTGTCAAGTTGTCATAACAAAGATATCTCAAACAATATCATCTTTGCATTAAAAATGACATAATTAAGTAAATGACACTTAATGGCAGTTGTCATAAATGTGCATAAAATCTTCTTCATGTTCATGACACATGTCATGTTATGATTATGAATGTGCCATGTCGGCCTTATGCACACCCCTTCAAGTAAAGTGTTACCAAGTTTTTTTTACAGGGCAGGGGAAAGCAAAAGGTACGTAAAATAAAATGAAAGTTTCTAAGCAGTTGCACACATCTAAATGCTTTTTGGCATTCAGAAATAGACCCAGATAGATTTCAGCCTAATAGAGATACTTGCACAGAATCACCAATTTCACATGTATTTTGTGTATTTTCAAAATACAAAATACTGTATTTGTATTTAAATACATTTTTCCTCACAGTATTTTGTATTTGTATTTAAATACATTTTTCGACACAGTATTTTGTATTTGTATTTGAAATACATTTCCATGTATTTATGCCCATCTCTGTCGATTGGATAGCTTGTGAATTGAAATTGAATCGATCTGGAACATCTGAATCGATACCCAGCCCTACCGGTTTACTTAAATGGTTTGAGTTGAGTTAACTTTTAGGTTTTACAGTGTACATATCAGCAATTTTGTGTGTACATATACATATATATATACATATATATATATATATATATATATATATATATATATATATATATATATATATATATATATATATATATATATAAATATATATATATATATATATATATATATATAAAAATATAAAAAAAAAAAAAATATATATATATATATATATATATATATATATATATATATATTATATACAGTATATAGATATATACATGTATATATTTGTTAGAATTTGATATACTGTATGTTTTGCCATGGAGTTTCTGTTTTATAAAGCACTTTTTGAGTCATGCACACTTATTATGGACCGTAATTATTTTCACTTCAGAGTAAACAAGACGAAATTCAATTAAAACCGTTTTAAAACCAGAATGTAATTGTTAAAAATCACTATACTTGATACCAACCAAACTATATAAATAAATAAAAGTGCACACGATTAATTTGTTTCAGTTGCCAGTGGTCTTAAGTAAACTAAGTCTGCTCTTGTTCTCCAGATATTTTAATGAGGAAGAAAGAAGGCGTTAGAAAATAAACAGGGTCAAAGGTGAGGGCATCAAAAATCTACTTAAGGTAATGAGACGAAGGTCGATTCTCTTCATGCGGATTACGCATGACTTGTACGTAAATATAACCTATTCCACACCCACAATTCAAGGCTTTACCTTAACGCTGACCATATTTTCATTTTCAAGTATAAAATGATGTTTGGCGAGTTGAGGTCATCTTCGCTTACAGTTACAGGGCAGAGATAATTAGAGCCAGTGCATCTCAAATATGAATATTAAGTTGAAAGTGCTGGCATTCGAAAGAGAAGTGAGGAGACTTCAAAATAGCAAGTCTGAAAAGGTTAACTGCACATAACTAGACTAAGAGTGTGAGATATTAGCAGCTGGCTACATAGAAATGTATTGTGCGATACTTGGTATGTGTACATTAACAGTAACTGGGTTTTCATCTGAAACGAGCAGTGAATCTTTTCAAAATTTGCAAAAAAGTAAATAGAAAAACCGGAGGCAGCTGACTTGTTGCCTTGCTGCCTCATGAGGCAATGAATTCGGCGGCATAGGGAAATACATTGAAATTCTGTTTGAAATATTAACATAATATGAAATACTAATTTCTCACTAGAAATGCAATGAAAAGTTGTAAAAGTGAAAATATAACTTTATTTACACTAAAATATGATCCAGCCGCTTTCTTGGCTGCGACTTTACTTTTTCGAATTCGACCAGGCCCGAGCAATCACATTCCCCGCGCGCACACACACAGACACACACAGACACACACACACACGCACACACACACACACACGCACACACACACACACACACACACACACACACACATAGAATAGGCTTTATGCCCAACTGCACTACTTCCTGAACTTCAGCCAGCTCCTTGTTTCCTGTCTGCCATTATTGGACAAGCTGATTAATCCAGGTGTGCCTGATTATTGTTGTTGTGACTACTGAGGTCAGGCACACCTGGATTAATCAGCTTGTCCAATAATGGCAGACAGGAAACAAGGAGCTGGCTGAAGTTCAGGAAGTAGTGCAGCTGGGCATAAAGCCTATTGTGGGACAAGACGATGAAGGTATATCAGGAGTCAAGAAATAAAGCAAATATTGAATTCTTACGTGATGCCTTCATGCCTTGGAATGCTGCCTCCGAAGGCAGCATTTTAAAGATTTCAGACGCAGCTAACATCAGCTGAAACAGCTAGACTATCAGTCACGTGGGTTTTTACGTTCACTACAAATGTATTCACCACTGTTTCCATCTCCCATTATTCGCATTTACCCTTTTTCACATTCAAACTTTTTTGCGAATTAATTCATTCCCCACCAGCCATTTTTTTTAAAGTTGCCCGCCAGCATTTTTTGTGATTTTTTACAAAATGCCTTCCAGGAAAATTTTCTTCTAAAAATATATAAACATACATATATATCAAATGAAAGAACAGACACTCTGCTTTCAAACAAAAAATAAATAAAAAAACAAAATGGGAAAGAAACGTTTCATCCTTTCTATATTTTTATCTGCTTATAAACTCTTAAATATGGGTTTTTTTCTTTAAAATTTAATTTTTTTCAGCAAAAAGCTGAAATAATTGCATTTTATGAAGGAATTTTGTTCCTTTAGATTCAGAACGATTATCATAACATATACAAAGTTTAAAATTAGTAATAACGTTTTGGCTTCAGTTTTTTGTGGATATGTCGGTATTGCAGATTAGCATAAAAATTAATCAGGAACACGTTTTTTTATGCAAATGTTTGCTCTTAATTGACAAGATCACTCGTCAATGGCAGGTAAAGAGTTAAAGTATTTTTATTCGATATTTGGCATTTCCATCACTCGTTTCTTATTAGATAACTCAAAATGTGCACAAAATCAGTGTGATGGAAACACATTTAATGAGATTTATATACAGTAGCTAGCTTATGGATTCATATAGGTTTTTCTCATATCTCTGGGATCACATAATAGCTCTGAGACTGGATTAACACATACAGTACATCTTTACAAATTAACATAAACACATACTGGACTTATTTCCAGTTTAGAGAGATTAAAAGCGCTGGCTTATGACTCTGGGTTTAAATGCTAACCCTGTGTTACCTTAAACAATGACCTTGCAATACAATGCAGTTTTGATGTATTTAGATTGATTGATAACAGCACTACGTGCCTTAAACTTTCAGAAGGTTTTTTTTTTCAAAAAATGGTCCCAAGCTTTCACTGAGGCAGTACCCTTTAAAAGGGTCCTAATATGTACCATTTAGGTAAAAATATGTATACATTTGGTACTAATATGTACCTTTGCAGTACCTTTGAGGTATTATATGCACCTTTTGGTACCCCAATAATATGTACCCTTAAGGTACTAATATGAACTCTTTAGGTGTGCTTTTTGAAAGGTACCAGCCTTAGTGATAACCAAGTCCCATATTTCTGACAGCTTACCCTAAAACCTACCTTCTGGAGTCACTGTTTTCCACGGGTTGGGTGGGTACATGAAAGCAGCATTTTGAATTTGGTCATGGATGTCTTCATCCTCATTAAAGGGGAACGTTCCACTGAGACTAACATAGACGATGACACCCACGGACCACATGTCCAGCGAGCGGTTGTAGCCCTTGTTTCGAAGCACCTCCGGTGCGAGGTACGCCGGCGTGCCCACTACAGAACGCCTGAAAGACTTCTCTCCGATAATTCGCGCGAAACCGAAATCGCACAGCTTCACCTGCAAGACAAACCAATGAACAATGAGCATTAGAAAAAACAGACACCTGGAGTCTAATACTAAACTAGGACTGAGATGCACAAAAGACCCCAAAAAACATGCTTTTAACACCACAGACGCCATAATAATCAGTTGTCAGGGTCTGTACGAAAGTCAAGTGAAATTATCACCCAGTTGGATGTGGTTACAATGTATCTCCTGCTGATCTACATTTTCCACCTTCGAAACATTTCCTTAAGAACAGCAACAAGCACCTGAGCCGATAAAAGCCGAGTTGAAACGTTGACAGCTCGAGTTCTGGCGTCCTTTCCGGGAAATATTTGTAAAACGGCTTGTTTAGCATTCGTCCGAAATGTTTGTCTGAACGGTGAGTCACCTTTGTGCTCGACGACATCTTGCTCGGCAGACGCGAGAAACAATGGGAGGATAATTTAGAAATCTTTCATTAAAATGTAGACACACACACAACCCTCGAGCGCGCTATAATTACCCTCTTTTATTCTTGTGCATTTACAAAAACAGATCCATTTAGTCATCATTTTGGTGTGGCCTCGCTTCATTCACGTATTTCCTTTTCTTTTGTTGGGATTTTACTCACTTGTGGAAAAGAGTCAGACGAGGCTAACAAAACATTCTCGGGTTTGAGGTCACAGTGAACGATGTTTTTGAAGTGAAGGTGACGAAGTGCCACCAGAATCTGAAAATGGATCGAAACAGTAGCGGTTACAATGCAGAATGACGTAAATGAAATTTTTTGTATTATGCGTATATTGTATTTGATTTGTAACACTGCAGTCAAGAGTGTCTGGCAAGATGCCGGCGCGAGACGCACCTGCGTGACAAGAAACTTGGTGATGCGTTCTGGCAGCCTCCCCTTCTCACTTGACAGTATCATCTCTAACATGTCGCCATGGAGCTTTTCCATGACAACAAAGACACGCTCCGGTGTCTCGAACATGCACTCCAGGTTGACGATTCCAGGATGATGGAGGTTCTGCGGGAGACGGATATGACATCTATATTAAGTATGCATAATGTGCATAATGATAAATATCTTGTTTATCATGTAGCTCTACCTGAAGGATGGCAACCTCGTTGCGCAGTTGGCTCTCCTGCTTGGTTGGGAAACGTAACTTATCTATGATCTTGATGGCAACATCTCTGCCTGTTTTCCTGTGTTTTCCTGCGATATACCAGAAATTACTATATATTGAATATGCACCTGTGTTATCTAAATACAGTAACGTAAGCATTATACATATATTCAACACTATTGCACATCCTCACCTGATCAAAAAAAATGCACTGTACTGTAAATAGACAAATCTGCATTACCTCCATATACAATGCCAAACTGCCCAGAGCCAAGTACTTCATCTGGGAATATTTGATACACGGTGCTAATATCCTGTAAGATAAACAGAAAAAAATGTATGTTTTTCTTTTCCCAAAGCTTATATACATCGGATTGCTTTTGATTTTGTACAGTAACAATGCATGATTTCAGACCAGTAGCCTAAAGAGCTATTTCCACATCTCACTAGGACTGTGTCAGAGAGACTCGGGTAACCATGGCAACCCCATGGCCGAGCAGGTAATCAAAATAATCTCCAATAGAGGCATTGTGTGTTTATATCACACTGAAATTCAAGGTTGCAGGTATAGGCAGGCTCAGTAGGATCTTTTCATACGAAAGCAAAGCTTGATATAGGGGAAAAGAATATACGGTATATCTTTTAATATGTCTTTGCAAATAGCAAAATGTTTACCACGTTCTCCTGGATCTGGCAGTTGGATACAGAGATGCTAATGGAGACCTCCTCTGTTGGTTAATAAAACAGAAGTGTGACTCATTAAAGCTCTTTCATATCGAACGTTGCATCCACATATTTACACCTTTGCTAATTTAATCTACCTTAACAAATTTGAACTACTGGAACACACAAATATAAACATTACATTTTTTTAAAACTTGGCAAATCAAATTAGAAATTCACCTGTGCAGTATTGATGTTTGGCACATCACTGTCACGTTAAAGCCACCTAATATTTTTTTGGTTTCGTCTAAATGATGCCAATGAAAAAACATATATGCTGCTCATTTAGCGTTTGCTCAATCAAATTGTGTTTTTTCTAAAAGTATATAACTTATGAAATAGTTTCGGTTTTGTATAATCAACAGCATGCTATAGACAGAGTGGGAACTTAATATATGAAGAGTTTGGTTCCAAAACGCAATAAATCCATTTTGACAAATTTCGGTAAAAACGTGTTTTCTATAGAAAGTGACAAGATGAAAACAACTATTTTCTGTTACAAACTTTCACATAGCATCTTTAGGTTATAAAAACATAAAAAATTCAAATCCATAACTTGATTTTCAAAGATTGATTATAAAAACGGATTATTTTTTCCACAAAATGCAATAAATCCATGACAAGTTTTTATTCAAAATGCTATAAATCTATTGAATCAATAGCCTATATAAATGTGCATTTATCTTTGCCATGTTATATTCATTTAGTTGAACAGTTGTACACACTAATTAAAAATATAAACATTAATGTCATTAATCAAAACACTTACTTTGTCATATTAAGAACACTGTCATTGCTGCGGTTATACTTGACGTCGTCGCTTAATGTTTTTCACAGCAATCAGCTGTAAAATGTTTTGGTCCTGCTCGATTTTCGCTGACTTTGAGTAAAATTATGTAAAGTTTTGATCCCCTGGGGTCAATGTGTAATCATGACAGAAACTTGATGCTGTCGGCCCGGGCAAACAAGCACCCGTCTCCCGAGTGCTTCTTGCGTAAATTATTAGATGTTGATGGCTTACGTTTCTTTCCCATCACAGAAAACCATCACAGGTTTATCAATGCTATTAAAGTATTATTTTGTTTTTGTTTGTTTGTTGATCACGAAGAACAAAGTAGATGAGGAAAACTAGGATTCCGTGTACTTAACGCGCCGCCATTGTTTGTTTACATTGCGTGAGGTGCGCTGTAATCTTTGGAGTGGATTTATGGCATTCTGTAGAAAAGGGGGAGTGGCGTTTATTGCATTTTGGGAAAAAAGGGAGAAAAGATGACAGAATAACACGGTGGATATTGGATTTTGGGTAAAATTAAGAATTTACTTTTCAATACTGACCTGATATAATACTGATTCTGGCAGTAACTAATTTTTTTCAAAAATGGCGTTTATTGCGTTCTGGAACCAAACTCTTCATATATACAGTGGGTAAAATAAGTATTGAATACGTCACGATTTTTCTTAGTTAACATATTTCTAAAGGTGCTATTGAGATGAAATTTTCACCAGATGTCGGTAAAAACCCATCCATTCCACACATTCAAAGAAATCAAACTCTAGATGTCCATATGAAGAGTTTGGTTCCAAAATGCAATAAACGCCATTTTAAAATTCTTTATTACAACAAATTCTTAATTTTACCCAAAATCCAATATCCGCCGTGTTATTCTGTCATCTTTTCTCCCTTTTTTTCCCAAAATGCAATAAACGCCACTCCTCCTTTTTTACAGAATGCCATAAATCCGCTCCACAGATTACAGCGCACCATTCACGCAATGTAAACAAACAATGGCGGCGCGTTGAGTACACCGAATCCTAGTTTTCCTCATCTACTTTGTACTTCGTGATCAACAAACAAACAAAAACAAAATAATACTTTAATAGCATTGATAAACCTGTTTTCTGTGACGGGAAAGAAACGTAAGCCATCAACATCTAATAATTTACGCAAGAGGCACTCGGGAGACGGGTGCTTGTTTGCCAGGGCCGACAGCATCAAGTTTCTGTCATGATAACACATTGACCCCAAGGGATCTTATGAAAAACTTTTCATAATTTTACTCAAAGTCAATGAAAATCGAGCAGGACAAAAACATTATGAAATGTGAAAAACGTTAAGCGACGACGTCAAGTATAACCGCAGCAATGACAGTGTTCTTAATATGACAAAGTGTTTTGATTATTAACATTAATGTTTATAATTTTAATTAGTGTGTACAACTAGTCAACTAAATGAATATAACATGGCAAAGATGAATGCACATTTATATAGGCTATTGATTCAATAGATTTATAGCATTTTGAATAAAAACTTGTCATGGATTTATTGCATTTTGTGGAAAAAATAATCAATTTTTATAATAAATCTTTGAAAATCCAGTTATGGATTTTGAATTTTTTATGTTTTTATAACCTAAAGATGCTATGTGAAAGTTTGTAACAGAAAATAGTTGTTTTCATCTTGTCACTTTCTTGGTATAGAAAACACGTTTTTACCGAAAATTGTCAAAATGGATTTATTGCGTTTTGGAACCAAACTCTTCATATATAGACCGTTTAATACACTATCTTAACCTTGCCAGTCTAATTATTGTCAAAACTTTATTATTGCCAATTAATGTCAAAACTGCATTTCATATAAGATTGCATTAATGTGTAAACAAGATGCAATGTGAGTACTTTACAGAGAGAGAGAGAGAGAGAGAGAGAGAGAGAGAGAGAGAGAGAGAGATGGCTTAATATTTTTAAGTGACATAATTTGATGAATAACTAAAGCTTTGCATAATAATTGTTTGCCTGCTGTTAATATGATGGATTCCTGGCATTTTCTTAAGTTAATGCATTGTTTATTGAATGTCAGTGCTTTCTATTTTCATTAGAAATGAAATGTTGACATGAATTGTTATGAATTGTTGAGCCCAGTCTCCTGAAGATGCGTATAAATAGCACGAAGTGTAAAACTCGTGCAATACATACGCCAAATTCCACTTTGGCGTGCATATGATACGCAAGTCCTTCCCATTCACTTAAACGGTGCATCTTTTTTTGTCGTTTTATTTATTGGTTTCTCAATTTTTTTGCTATTTTTTACCATTTTCGCTTGGGTTTAGGGTTAGAACAACTTTTTGTTATATAAAAATGACATCCTAACCCAAACCCCAACTCTAACCCCAACTCCAAGCGACCATGGCTTAAATATGGACAAAAACATGGAGAAACCTGTATATTAAATAACCTCATTAAGCAAATCTAAAATCTAACCCTAAACCCAAGCGAAAATGGTTTAAAAAACAGAAAAAAATTGAGAAACCAATAAATAAAACGACAAAAAAAGATGCCCCGTTTAAGTGAATGGGAAGGACTTGCGTATCATATGCACGCCAAAGTGGAATTTGGCGTATGTATTGCACGAGTTTTACACTTCGTGCTATTTATACGCATCTTCAGGAGACTGGGTAGGAATTGTTAGTTAAATTAAAGAGATGAAAGGTTCTTGAGGTCAGAATAGTAATAAAAATGCGTACTGAATGTTGTCTGTGGTATACTGTTAGATTCTTAAAAGCGATTACATAATGTTTTCACATGTAGTAGCTTAAAAGAAGAATCCTGTGCTTTCCAATTCAAGTATTTTGTTTTTCCAAAAAATAAATTCAAGCATTTTTTGTCACAAAAATCATGAAAAAACTTGAGCAGTGAAATCCTGTAGGGACTGATAATATAACACAGCTAAAACCTAATTCAAGTCCCCCCTGAGACTATATTCAAAATTTAGCACATCCTCTTGTAGCGTATTGCTTAAAAAACATGCCCTAACATTTCTGAAAGTCACAGAATTTGTATTCTGGAAGATTCATGTATGTAAAAGATTATAGTTAATGATAAAAGTTTTGCATTACTTTATCACTTGTTAAGAGTCTTAACATGAACTAAGAGTCTTAACATGAACCCCTAAATGTTTCACCATAAAGTTCATACTGTGATAGCTGTGATGGCCTCCATGAGATATGCCCTTGGCGATGACAGGCATAAGCGCATGCTGGATGGCCATCTCCCACATGCGGGCCACGTCCTGTCCCACCCCGCTAACAAGTACGTTGCTTCCGTAGCCAGATGTTCCCACGTCAGCTCGAGCCAGGTTCTCTCCCACATAATACACCAGAGATGTTGTGGCAATCTCAAAGCAATGTGGGTTTGCACCCTCGGGGAGCAGGTTGAAGGTTTTGGCTGGTTCCAAAGACAGCATCTCAGACAAGGGGATTTCCTGTTGGAGAAGGTCTTGTTTGAAAACTGAAACCTGAATTATATAGCAGAGGCATGCGTGTAGATCTGATGTGTGCAGTGATACGTGAAACTATCAGGACAAACTATCAACATCATCTAAGAAGTTATGTAAGCCCCTAGCTAATTATACAGTATGTAACTACAGTAAATACCTCATTTGTGTTTTCTTAACTATAGGTACGTTTGGCCTTGTGACAAAGTCCCTAAAACATTTTATCTGATAGTCATAACATATCCATCACAGTGTCATTTTTAACACATTATCAAATTATGTCTTGTGTTTAATATCATTCAGTGGTTAAAATCATGGTGGAGGGAAAATTACATTGCAAATATTTCTGGAACAAATGCATAAAGTTGATTTCAATTTGTTTTGATTAGATCATCATAACTAATAATAAATATAAATTTAATCATAAATCATATATTTGTAATGATGTCTATGGTTTAAGACTACAAGTCTGCATCTGGCACAAAGGTAAAAACCTAACAAAAAATATATTTGTACCTAAGGGTGCATTTAAGTACCTCAAAAATATGAATTGGTACCTCAAAGGTATATCTGTATCTACAGTAAATGGTACATACAGTATTAGGACCTTTTTAAAGTCCCAGTGAACCGGAGGTTGCGATTTTTATAACGGGTTTTCCCTCCTGCTGTTTTAAAAAAAAATGTCCTCCACACATGATTGGTTTAAAAGAAATCTCCGCCTACATGAACAAGCAAAAACACGTGATCACGTGCTGTCAAGAGCATGCCACACCAGCAGGCGGTAATCGTAAAGCCATCGAACGCTCGAGGGTGAAAACGTAAAAATATTTTATCGGATGTGCCTTTCGTTTACACGGCGACTGCGTTTTGGGGGCTTAAAAATGCAAAAAAGTGAAAAGACCCTTCAGAGTGGAAATCTTAAAAACGATCTACCGTCGCATTCTCGTCTAAAGAGTAAAAACGCAAAAGTCTGCTCACGGTGGATCTCGTCGCGTACGCGTTTACGTCACAGGCATGCGCCAGTTCAGGAAAATAACAACAAACATGTCAGATTGTTCCAAACGTCGGACCTTCAAGTTGCCATAGCAGCTCTGATAAATATACAAGTCTTTCCAGCAGTTGTACGAATTATTCACAGCAAGTATTACTGATCAGAGAAGGCGCATTAATTATCTCAGTGAAACTGTTGATGCGCCAATTCGTCGGAGGCAAACCAGACGGCTTTGGACGAGACCTGGGAGAATCAGGAAGAAGGTTGTACGCAGGCACACGGACTTGGTGTTGTTGTGTGTCAGTGCTTCACATTGCCACCTAGCCGCCTGGAGTGCATACTACATCGAATATCACACACTTTTGCGTCACCATATGCACGCAGATTTCCCCCTCAAAATGCTCGTATAAACGCGGAATAAAAAGTGATAACGCAACGCCACTTTTGCGGTTTCTTTTCAGATTGTTTCCATGTAAACGTAGCCTTAATCAGAAGCAAAAACCCTGGTTGTACTGTCTACATGACAACACTGCAACCGGCGTTTCTAAAAAACCTCACCCTGGCAGGGGTTTTCAGAAATGTTCGGTTTCAGTGACGTTATACTGCGTTTCTGTGTGGACGAACGGCCAAAAAAAGTCACGGTTATAAAAATACCTGTGTCCGTGTGGACAAGGCCATAGAAAAATAAGCATTTCATTTAGAAATGAAGCTCACAATAGATTGACAGCTGGATGGGGCGGAGTTAACAGATGCTCCCGCCCAAGCTGTCTAGCTGACATCATTAAAGAATGATTGCCACAATAGGGTGGAAGTACATTTTCAAAAATATTTCAGTTTACGAAGGCACATACATTTTTTAATATGCTCACTTTTAACAGATAGATTAAATTAACTTACCTTGTAGTATTTGCTCCCAGTATCATTCTGAAAAAGGGTGATGCACTTGCTGTCTAGTCTCCAGTAATGTCTTTTACGCTAGTGTGAATAAAATATGATGTCACATTATATACAATACACTCTTGACTCCTGGCGCAGTATAGCAAGTTCTCTTATTAATCATTATTTATTGTAAAGTAATTAAAAATCCAGCCTACTAACCAGTGTGTCTTTGCTGGTGAAATGCACAAGCCATCCTTCTTTCATAACATTGCTGCTTTTCCTCTTGGTGTGTTTGACAGACTGAACCACGCGCATAAGTGGGATGTTGTTGCTGGTGCAAGGGCTTTAAAAAACACAATGACATGTCAAAACCTTTCGAGAAAATGTCAATTGCAGGTCAAATGCTGGTTCATAGGATTTGAATACTCGTACTGTTTATCTGTTAATCTCCTGAACATACCAATGACAAATAAATTTAGTTCTTAATTATTGTTTGATATTTTATAAATTCGTTAGGAAAAAAATAAAATAGACTCAAATCATTGTTACCATATAATAAGTGTAGAATTGAAGAGTTTCGTTGCAAAACGAGATAAATCCATTTTTTAACATTTTTGTCAAAACATGTTTATTATTATGTTATCATGTTATTATTTTGTTTTATGGTGCTACTTAGCTGTATTTTTAAAGTTATGAAGGTTTAAATCAAAACAAATCAACTGCAGTTGCAAATGCACAACCAAAAAACGAGATTTCTGAACAATTAAAAAAACGGTGGTTATCTCGTTTTGCAACAAAACTCTTCAATTGTAAAATTAAAATTATTTATGAAGGGACAAATTTGTTCTGAGAAAATCTGAGGCCCTGTTTACAACTAGTATTAACTTATTCCCCGCCTGCCATTTTTTGAAAAGTTGCCCGTCGACATTTTTTGTGATTTTCACGAAATTACTTCCAGAAAAATATATAAACATACAAATATATGAAATTAAAGAACAGACCCTCTGCTTTCAAACAAACAATAAACAAAACGGGAAAAAACTTTCATCCTATCTTCAGTTGTTTTTTTATAAACTCTTAAATATGGTTATTTTTCTTCAACAATTAAAAATTTTGAGCGAAAAGCTGAAATAATTGCATTTTTGTGAAAATAATTTTGTTCGAGATCAGATTCAGAACAATTATCGAAACATACATGGAGTGTAAAATTAATAAAAAAAATTTGCTTCAGTTTTTTATAAATTAGGTAAGAGCGGCATCTAGTGGATAATCCCAGTATTATAGATTACCATAAAAACTCATCAGGAACACGTTTTTTCAGGCAAATGTTTTCTCTTAATTGACGAGATAACTCGTCAATTGCGAGGAATGATTTAAGATGTGTTTTTGCTGATCGGATCACAAGTGGACGACGCTAAATACAGGTGTAAAGGGGTTGTGAACGTTTTGAGCTCGTCCACTTTCGATCACATTCAAAGGTAGTCGAAAACGCATTCGACCGGATTGCTTTTGTGGTGTAGACGCACATGTGGTCGAATGTATTCGACCAGCTACAAAAGACTGCCTACTCTCCACCTATTGATCTAATGTGATGTACCGACTCCCGAGCACATGTTTTTACATAACTTCTAGCATGAACGCACAGTGTTCAGCGCGATATTTAGGCTTTTATTGATAAAACTATCAAAACCACTTTAATTATTGTTTTACTTTGCAAACGTGTTCCATGAGCTTATTTCATCATTTTCTCTAAAATATCAGATAAAGTCCTTACAAAACATTGTGCAGCACGTTCACTAACAACACAAGCAGCAGAATTCTTTCTAATATTAGTGCGCGTCAATTTAAACCTGTCATTTCTTCCGCTCATATACCATCCCCTTGAAAAAATCAGGACAGAAGCGGTTAAAAGTGGACAAAAGAGACAGATTAAAACATACACGTCTCAACATGTCCACTTGTGATTCAATCGACCAAAACACATCTTAATACCAGGTGTTAGGGTGCGTTTACACCAGACACATAAGTGGCGGCAAGCGCAAGTGATTTACATGTTAAGATAATGCAAAGACGCGAATAGGCATCCTGCTGGGCGGTAAGCGCGAATGACGCAGCGCGTTCCACATTAATTGAGCGTTGCCACGTGATCCGTGGGAGTAGGAAGATCTGACATTTGGCGGATTTTCGCGCCGTGTTAACCAATCAGGAGCTTGCTCTAGCAGTGCTGTGATTACAGCAAGCAAGCGGAGGCAGAAAAACAAAAAAATAATGGAGGATAATCATCATCGTTACACGAGACATCTTCATACTTTTACAAGAATTAAAAGGATCTTGTTTGGAAGAAAGTGAGTGAGGAGGTCGAACAATCTGGTAAGTTTACTTAATTTAGCTATTTAAGCCCCTCCCGTGACGCAAATTTACGCGAAAAGGTCTCGAAAGACTAGAATTTCACACGTGACTTCCACGCGCAAATGAAGCGAATAAAAACTCAAAATGTTCAAGCTTCCCACTACGCGCGAATTGTGCGTTTTTGCCATCTCCTCCATGTTTGTTGTGAAAGCACAGTAAGGGTTAAAGTACATATTGTTCATAGGTGTCTTTTTGATAAGAAGC
>NW_027395284.1:5205357-5249258 GCF_027580225.2 Misgurnus anguillicaudatus
AAAGCGGTGAAACTCAGCGAGTGGTCAGGGGTGTTCACTGATATGGTCACACAAAATCGCTGCAAAATACGCATTCCAACAGGTTTTATCATAGTTTTTGCCAACTCCATTGACTTGTGTTAGATGTGCTGTGAGGTACGGTATTACTCCGCCGCCGGGAACGTTATTTGTATTCTTGCAATTGGCAAAGGTGGATTATTGCCACCAACTGGGCTGGAGTGTCTATTATTTAAGCTCTCAGCGGAAGAATATACGGGTGTGAGGCGTTTGGAAAAATACGTCCACAAGTTTACAACGAATGCTAAAAGACCTGTTGGAAGGCATCTTTTGCAGCGATTTTTGTGTGAGCATATCAGTGAACACCCCTGACCACTCGGTGAGTTTCACGTCTTTGTAAACGAAAGTTTAAAGCATTTTAGGAATGATTGTTCCAGTGCACCTGTGCAGCCATTGTAGAGGTGGGAGGTGAAACAACAAACACCCGAAAATTCTCAGGGCAGACGCATATGTCGAAATTTCAGTCAAAACCATTCTATTTCATCATAAACAATCTGAAAACAGAGCTTTAAATGTAAAATACCGAATTTGTCCTTTAAGTATATTTTAATATTCAAATTTAACAGGTGCTGAGTGTGGTTTCCAGTCAATCGGCTCCTTTTGTGGTAAAGTGTCTCCACTCCACTAAAGACTTGGCACATTGAAATGTGGTGGGCACAGGATTTTTTTGGCGACAAATAGCGTTCAAGCTTACTTTCGATTTACACCTGAGACGCAAGCTGTGGCTCCAAGGACCTTGGCACACACTAAAATCCAAGATAAAGGCTTCTTTGCATCTGGATCTGACCCATCTACCGTTTGTCTTACCTTCCCCACCAACCTCTTGGGCTCCATCTCCTGAGCTCTTCCATAGCTCTGCCTTCTCTACTTATCAGTTTGTTTTACTAGCTGTCTAACTTCTGTGGTTGCACTTCCAACAATCAACTTTCCTGAGTACTTCCCTGAAAACGTTTTTGTGAGTCTATTTAATTTGGCATGTTTATTTTTGTATTTTCTGCATGAATTACTTTTAAAGGTGTGGTGAATTGGGCACTGTTATTGTTTTTATATTGTTGTCCGGTCTGTTATGACGTCCATGTGGTTTTTACATTCAAAAACATCTAAAGCAATAAGTAATAGGCCTGGTTTTGAGTCTGGCTTGAAAAATGCTCCCTTTTTGATGGGCGGGCTGCATTCAAGACTTTGAAGTATACACTCACTGCTATGATTGGATGACATGATTGGATTCGTCATTACATGTGGGGAACTGTTTTGAAGTACCGATGTGGAAAAATGGCAGCTGGAGAGATTAACCCATATACAGCGGGTTAATATATCAATTTATCAAAATTGAACTTTTTGGCCGTCATTCTACACACCATGTTTGGAGAAGAAATGGCACTGCCCACCACCCCAAGAACAGTTTGGGGATGGAAGCATCATGGTTTGGGGCTGCCTTTCAGCAAGGGGTACTGGCAGACTTCATATTATTAAAGGCAGGATGAATGGATAAAAATCTGCTGCCATCTACCAGAAAGCTGAAAATGAAAAGAGGGTGGACATTTCAGCAAGACAATGATCCCAAACACAAGGCCAAGGAAACAATGAAGTGGTTTCAAAGAAAGAAAATCAAGTTGCTTGAATGGCCCAGTCAATCACCTGACCTAAATCCCATAGAAAATCTATAGAGAGAACTGAAGATCAAAGTTCATAAAAGAAGCCCAAGGAACATTCAAGATTTAAAGTCCATTTGTGTGGAAGGATGCATATAAGAGACATCTAGAAGCTGTAATCACCAACAAATGTTTTTCTACAAAGTATTAAATGAAGTGTGTTCAATACTTATTCCCTGTGTCATTTCACTTTATTTATTATGATTCAACTTGTATACTTAAATGTTCTGATTTCTTTGTATGAATTCAATATTTGGCTTGATGGCTACATCTGAAAATTTTGTGTCAATAGCCCACTTAAGCCCTTTTCACACAGAAATTCCGTAAAATACACGTTATATGCATCCTGGATTTTTCTGGATTAGTTAGATTTTTTTTCATTCACACTGCCAAGTTTAGCCGGCATGTGACGGTCCCAGAAAGACACGTCACCCATTGAAAGTCCCGCCCTCTCTTCTACGCAGCGTCTGAAGTTTGCATATTATATATTATTTCTCCCTCCAAGAACCACTCGCGTGCACTTTTGTTTATGATAAGATTATTAAGGAGCGCGTCACGCACCGCCTTCTAATGCTGGTGAATGATCTCAGCTTCTGAGTGGATATTTGACGAGCTCCCTGAGTTCTGCTTTAATACAGTTTTCAGACATTTCTCATCGTGATTGTTTATATGCATTTAAAACCCGCATTTTGCTGAACGACTTGTTGGGATGACGCGCGGGTATTTTCGTTTATTATAGCTCAATGAGCACGTGACGCGATATTCTTTTATGCTGCTGAATGATCTTCGTTTCAACGCAGTAAGTAATGAGCTAACTTACCTGATATCTGCTTCAGTCCAGTTTGCTGACATTTTTCGTTGTGAATGTTGTAAATCCCTCATTTTAAAGAGTTGAACCAACTTTATGTTGCCATCAAGGCCGCCTTAATGCACGGGCTTACCTGGGCTGAAGCCCAGGGGCCTCCCAAGTTCAAGGGCCTCCCAAGTTTGCGTTCATGACGAGCTGAAAATGTCATATTGTTTTGTAACTTGTCGGGTTTTCTGTCAATCACTGTAATTGCACGTTACATGGCTGCTGATTGGTCCGTTGTAACTTAACGTGAAATAAAATGTCAGACGTAACATATTGTAGAGTGTCGTCACTCTGCGTTCACATAATTATTCTGATTGCATGCACCTGTGGACTCAGCGGAACGACGCAGGTTTTAAAAGAGGCAGAGAGGAGAGCGAGCGTGTCGAGGTGGTGATTTCTTTGTGGGGTACGTTTGCTGTCTCTCGGGGACAATAGGTCCTCCGGAGATGAAGATAGTTAGTTAGTTAGCTGAAAATATGAGAGAGTGGAGTCAGAGGGGGGAATGAATTATTAGTCTCACCATTGCCTCGAAAGACTGCGGGCTGATATTTTGTCCGCTATCTTACATAATCGCTCCGGAGTGTGGACTACTCGCCCGTTCGGGTGATTCATTATAGAGACCTCATGGTGACGGATGGCTGGATTTTTATGAATGAACTTTAGACGCCGCCTCTACCTACGCCTGCCCATCCAAACTGCATTGGCTACTGCCCTGGTTCTTCTCCCCTGATGGATGGGTCTAGATGACCCGATGAGAGGGAAGTGATTTTAACTTATGTATTTATGTATTGATAAATGGTTAATTGTAGGTCGGGTGGTTTGTGTGGGAGGGGCGTTGGGGATATGGGACGCAGTTATACCCTTTCAGTGTGTTCACTGTGTGCGGTGTAGGTTGGCGTGCCCCTTTGATTAAAACAAATGTGTGATGTCTTAACATTTAAAACTCACTGTGTGCATATGAATTGATGTGTGAAATTGTTGGTAACCCTGCGTGCCTTGTGCCCTATTCCCATACCTGTGCGATGCCCGTGGCTACATTTTAAAAATATACTGTATGAAATAAAGAGACTTTAAGACGACTGCTTGTCGCGTTTGATGCTTCAACAGGGTTTATTACACTGGTGGCAGCGGTGGGATCCTTGTGATCTCGTATTTTTCCTTGTTGAAGTATCTGTAGCTTAAGATTGTTAAAATGTCACAGTCTGAGGGGGCGAGTAGTAGAGAGGATGCGCCTGCACCTGCTCCTGCGGCCGAAATTTTAGCGCAGTTAAATGCGGCACCCCGCCCGGTTTATATGCCCGAAATTTTTACGGGTACGGGACGTGAGTGGTCCGATTGGGCAGATCAGTTTGAAATGGCTGCGGAAATTAATGGGTGGGACGATGCATTAAAATTGAAGTTTATGTCCTTATTATTGACAGGTCGTGCGCGGGATATTTATTGTGGATTGCCTGATGAGGCTCGACAAAATTTTACTCAGTTAAAAACGGCAATGGCCAAATGTCTAGAGCCTTGTGAAAGTATTGATTGGAATCGGGCTAGTTTTTCTTCACGAAAAAGGCAACCAAATGAAACCGCACATGAGTTTGGAAACGCTCTGAGGCGCTTGATTTTTAAAGCGTATCCGTCAGTGGATAGCGCCACAAGGGATTTATTGGCCCGGGACCATTTCATTGCGCACATA
This sequence comes from Misgurnus anguillicaudatus, assembly GCF_027580225.2. Classification (NCBI taxonomy): domain Eukaryota; kingdom Metazoa; phylum Chordata; class Actinopteri; order Cypriniformes; family Cobitidae; genus Misgurnus; species Misgurnus anguillicaudatus. The sequence goes on from NW_027395284.1 coordinate 5,209,604, forward strand.
GGCTGTGCGGAGACGCGTATTCATTTGCGTAGTGTTAAACCAGCCACGTTGGAGGGTGCGATTAATTTGGCCTCTGAGCTTGAATTGATTAGGAACTTGGAGCACAATGTTTCTCTTCCAAATGCTAAAGTTTGTGGTGTGGTAAATGAAAATGTGGGGTCAGCTGTAGATGGGCAAATTCAAGCATTAGTAGGTATGGTGGAAGGGCTCCGTCAGGAAGTAAAGTCTTTGCAGAATACTGTTAAAACATTACAAGATCATGTGATGACAGAGGTGTTTCCTTCAGGTCGTCAATTAAATTATGCTACAGGTAAACGTGATGCAAGAACTTTGAAAACCGATAGCCCACGGGTAGATCCACAGGCGCGAGAAGCTTGCTGGGAATGTGGCTGTACTCGTCATTTTAAAAAAGACTGCCCATATGTGCCGGGAAACGGGAGAGGGCGGGCCCGGTAGACCAGGAGCCCGCCCCTCTCTCTGTAGCGTCTAGATCTGAGGAGATATGTCTGTTCCAGCCAAAAACTGTTGGGGTTTACATGTTGGGTAAAGTCGGGGGGGTGGAGACCCGCTTACTGGTTGATACAGGAGCGCAAGTGTCAGTTGTATCCAAACAGTTTTGGTTGGAAGCAACAAAGGGGGGAGGCGATTTAGCTACGTATAATGGTAGTTTGTCTGTAGCCAATGGGGACAGGATGGAAGTTATAGGTCAATGGAAAACGACCTGCCAATTTGATTCTTTGGCTGTCATAGTTGATTTTGTCGTAGCAGATATTAGCCCTGGAGAAGTGTTGTTGGGGAGTGATTTTTTGGTCAAATTTGGAGCCAAATTGGATTTAAATGAGCTATGCTGCTATTTGATGGGAAAAAAGATTTCTATACATTTGCACAATGACACTCCAGTTTCTCCTATGCCTGTTGTAGTTCGTGGAGATACCAAGATACCGCCACGCAGTGAAGTAATAATTTTGGGCACAGTTGAGGGAGCCCCACCGGGAAAAATAGTAGGTATGTTGGAACCAGGTTCATCCCTGTCTCGTCATTGTGATGTGTTAGTGGCTCGTGTGGTGTGTGAAGTAGCCGCTGGCGTTATGCCAGTTCGTGTTATTAATGTCACGGAAGAAGCCCATACTTTACGTGATGGGATGAAAATTGGAGTGTTGTCTACTAATATAGAGGTGGGTGAAGGGGCGGAAGAAGTGGACCAAGACGGTCACGAAAAGACAGTATGGTCTACTGATGCCTTAATTTCCCATTTTGGATTAGACTCCAGAGGGTTTAATATGGAACAAATGCTGGCGATCCGCCAAATGTTAGACCGTTATAACCAGCTTTTTAGTACAGGGGACACAGATTTAGGAAGGACGCATCTTGTTCGCCACCAGATTGAGACTGGGGTAGCTAAACCTATTAAAATGGCTCCTCGTCGGGTCCCCTTGCATTTGCAACATGAAGTAACAGAGCATATAAAACAAATGTTGGACAATGGAATTATACAACCTTCTAGCAGCCCATGGGCGGCTCCGGTGGTGCCCGTTAGGAAAAAGGATGGTAGCCTCCGTTTTTGTATCGACTATAGGAAGTTGAATGATGTCACACAGAAAGATGCGTATCCCCTCCCAAGGATAGACGATGCACTTGATAGTTTGGCAAATGCTTGTTGGTTTTCCACTCTTGACCTAGCCAGTGGGTACTGGCAGGTAGAGGTTGACCCAAAAGACAAACCTAAGACTGCTTTTATTACACGACAAGGTCTATATGAGTTTAATGTTTTAAGTTATGGTCTGTGTAACTCTCCTTCTACCTTTCAAAGGTTAATGGATTTGATTTTGGCAGACCTCCAGTGGACTACATGTTTGGTATACCTGGATGACATAATAGTTTTTGGGAAAACTTTTCAGGAACATTTAGAGCGCCTGGGGCAAGTTTTTAAAAATTTGTATGAGGCCAATTTGAAAGTGAAACCCTCTAAATGTCATCTGTTTGCTAAACAAGTATCTTATTTAGGACACGTTATTTCGGCCGAGGGCGTTAAGGCCGACCCTTCTAAGGTTGAGGCGGTACGGGGATGGCCAGTCCCTAGGAACCAGACAGAGGTACGAAGTTTTCTGGGGCTGGCCTCCTACTACCGCCGCTTTATTAAGGGGTTTGCTGAGATTGCTCGGCCTTTGCACCAACTGACAGAAAAGGGCAGGAAGTTCCACTGGGGAGAGGATTGTCAAAGAGCCTTTTTAACCCTTAAGTCATGTTTGATATCAGCCCCAGTTTTAGCATACCCTGATCCCCTGAAACCATTTATTCTTGATACCGATGCTTCAGATGTTGGGATTGGTGCTGTATTATCCCAGGTGGAGGGAGGGATGGAGCGTGTGGTGGCGTATGCAAGCCGATCCTTAACAAAACAAGAACGAAAATATGCAACCACCAAAAAGGAATTGTTGAGTATGGTAACTTTTACAAAACATTTCAAACATTATCTTTTGGGGGCGGAATTTGTATTACGTACAGATCATAGTTCCCTACGGTGGCTTCATAATTTCCAGGGAGTGGAAGGACAGCTGGCTCGTTGGTTAGAACAGCTATCAAGCTTTCAGTATAGGATTGTCCATAGGGCTGGTAAGCAACATGCTAATGCAGATGCTTTGTCAAGACTGCCGGGCCTGAATGCAATTGCGAGTAAGGAACCCGAGCCAGTTGGGGGGGTGGCTAAAGAGGGAACGTATCCAGTGAGAACAGTACAGGTTGTTGACTCGAGTGTGGAACCACCAGCGGGAGAAAAGTTGGAAGATGATTTGGTGAAGTTACAGAGGGAGGATAACGAATTAAGTCAGTTGATTCAGTTGTTAACCAAGTCACCAAAGGAGTGTGGAGAGATAAGGGACCACCCAGAGTTACGAAAATTTATGGCAGTTTGGGATCAGCTGCAGATACGGGATCAGTTATTGGTGCGGATACCTCCATGTAATTCTGATGCAGCTAATAAAATACAGGCTGTGCTTCCAAGATGTTTGGTACTGAAAGTGTTAACGATGCTTCATAATGCGATTACTGGTGGCCACCTTGGAGTACAAAAATTGCAAGGTAAAGTCAAAGACCGTTTTTATTGGCCAGGGTGGTTCGCAGATGTGAGAAGGTGGTGTAGTGAATGTGTGGATTGTGCCTCACGGAAGCTTCCAGCCCGCAACCCTCAGGCTCCGCTTGTTCCCTCAGTGATGTCTCGCCCTTATGAGCGGGTTGCCCTGGACATTTTGGGTCCACTCCCTGAAACTGGCGATAAAAATCGTTTTATTTTGGTTGTTGGCGATTATTTTTCGAAGTGGACGGAAGCTTTTGCTTTGCCCAACCAGGAAGCACGGTCTGTTGCTAAAGTCTTGGTTGAAGAGTGGGTCTGCCGTTATGGGGTTCCCCGGAGCCTGCACTCGGATCAGGGTCGAAATTTTGAGTCCGGACTTTTTCAGGAATTGTGTCGGTTGTTGGATATTAACAAAACCCGCACCTCTCCTTACCACCCTCAGTCAGATGGGCTCATTGAGCGTTTTAATAGGACTTTGCTGTCTATGTTGTCTCTCTTTGTAGATAAGAACCAACAGAATTGGGATACATTGTTGCCTTATGTAATGATGGCATATCGCAGTAGTGTACATGCAACTACTGGTTTTACTCCATACAAGGTGGTTTTTGGGGGGGAGATGGTATTACCAGTAGATGTGATGTTGAATGTAAATTTTGAGGAGACTTTTGAATCTCCAAATGAGTATGTGCAACGTATGGCTGAGACTTTGTCCACTGTGGTAGGAGCAGTACAACATCATCAGTCGCAAGCTTCTGTTCAGCAAAAAAAATATTTTGATTTTCGGGCCCGAGTCCAATATTATTCAGTGGGGGAGTTGGTGTGGGTCCGTAATAAAGCTAGAAAGAAAGGGGTTTGTGTTAAATTGCAGAGAAATTACAAGGGCCCCTTTAAAGTGGTTGAGCAAGTATCTGATGTATTGTATCAGCTACAACCAGCAGAAGGTGGTGCTACCACAGTGGTGCATTATAATCGCCTAAAACCATATGTTTCTCGATTTGTTGCAGAGAGCCGGCGGGGAGATGCTGAGTCTGGACACTCACCGTTTCAACAACGGGCTGACCAGCCGATCCGCCAACAGTCGTCTTCCGTTGCAGTGGAGAGACAACACCATACAGAGGGACAATCTGACCCCTTGAGAGAGGGGGATGGGCAATTTCCACATGGCCTAGCAGAGCCTTTAGAACGGCAGTCAGAACCAGCTTTGGAGGATGACCTGGGGTTGACACCTGAATGTGTGGACAATAGCCGAGGTGCTGTGCAAAAGGCCATGGTCCCTCCTGCAGAGACAGTGCGACCAGCACGACAACGGAAGTTACCAGCTTGGACAAAGGATTATTGCTTGGACTCGAGGGCGAGTCCTTCTGAATTAGAGGGGGAGTAGTGTAGAGTGTCGTCACTCTGCGTTCACATAATTATTCTGATTGCATGCACCTGTGGACTCAGCGGAACGACGCAGGTTTTAAAAGAGGCAGAGAGGAGAGCGAGCGTGTCGAGGTGGTGATTTCTTTGTGGGGTACGTTTGCTGTCTCTCGGGGACAATAGGTCCTCCGGAGATGAAGATAGTTAGTTAGTTAGCTGAAAATATGAGAGAGTGGAGTCAGAGGGGGGAATGAATTATTAGTCTCACCATTGCCTCGAAAGACTGCGGGCTGATATTTTGTCCGCTATCTTACATAATCGCTCCGGAGTGTGGACTACTCGCCCGTTCGGGTGATTCATTATAGAGACCTCATGGTGACGGATGGCTGGATTTTTATGAATGAACTTTAGACGCCGCCTCTACCTACGCCTGCCCATCCAAACTGCATTGGCTACTGCCCTGGTTCTTCTCCCCTGATGGATGGGTCTAGATGACCCGATGAGAGGGAAGTGATTTTAACTTATGTATTTATGTATTGATAAATGGTTAATTGTAGGTCGGGTGGTTTGTGTGGGAGGGGCGTTGGGGATATGGGACGCAGTTATACCCTTTCAGTGTGTTCACTGTGTGCGGTGTAGGTTGGCGTGCCCCTTTGATTAAAACAAATGTGTGATGTCTTAACATTTAAAACTCACTGTGTGCATATGAATTGATGTGTGAAATTGTTGGTAACCCTGCGTGCCTTGTGCCCTATTCCCATACCTGTGCGATGCCCGTGGCTACATTTTAAAAATATACTGTATGAAATAAAGAGACTTTAAGACGACTGCTTGTCGCGTTTGATGCTTCAACAGGGTTTATTACAATATTGTTTATTCCGCGTAATGTAATTAAGTGCGCGTTGTCAACTTGACATTCCTGCACGTTAGACTGAGTGTGACAGAGAAACGGGAAATAATCAACCAAAAAATGAAAGAGTCATTTCTGAAATTTCATAATAAGCACTAGTGAGGTGCAGCTCTCTCTCTCTCTCTCTCTCTCTCTCTCTCTCTCTCTCTCCCTTTCGTGCGCGCGCTCGCTCGTTCGCTCTCTGTGCTCGTTCAGCTGAGTCTCTGGCATGCAGAAGTCTCTGACCCGTGCACAAGAAACTGTGCCGCTAAATTAAGAAAGGAGTTCCCGCACATAATGCTGTTAGCTGTTATAAAGTTTAAGTTTACTCGCGTTTATATCAGTGACGCGTGCGCAGCTGGAGCGATGTAGTTTGACGCGACGTCAGCTCACAGTACACACATCTGTTGGTAGAAAGACGAGAAAGAGACGCAAAGGGTAAAGGTGCAAGTCTAAGAAAGTAAAGAGCGACAAAACCATCTCAAATGATCATCCCCTGATAGCACCATTATAATCTCATTATCTAAAGATCTTATACACAGGTATGTTCCCTGTCTGTCTTGTGCATATTCATACTTGGTCGTTTTACATGCTTATGTATGCATAAATACTAAATACAATGCATACTATATCTTCAATAGCCAATATCTTTTGTTATCATTAATGCATTTAACAAGATTCTGTCTATAAAGACTTATCTTTTGTTATCATTAATGCATTTTCACTTTAAAACTAACTTTAAATTATTATATTTTTAAAACTGTGGTGAGCATTTAGTTAGTGAGTGGCAATTTTCTGCAAATTATATTCCAAAAACTATATAAATATAAAGCTTATAAACATATAAACTTTCACACATTTTGGTTTTATTATCATCACAAGTTGCTGTGTGTGTTTGTTAAATAAAGTGTCTTGTGTTTATGCTCAAGTGGACTCAGTGATATGTTAATAACAATATTATGGTGTTTTCTGGCTCAAAGAGGGAAAACTCACTGTTGTATGTCTCGAAAGAAATTAATGCATTTTGTGATGTAGATTACCTAGATAATACACTTAAAAAAGAGACTATAAATCGAGGAGAAGGGGGGCCTACAAAACCTCTTAGCCCCGGGGCCTCATATTAGGTTAAGGCGGCCCTGGTTGCCATGACACGCGCGTCCTCACTACGGCACGTGCGTCATTGTTTATGCGTCTCATTTATCATTTCCTGATTACTGCGTCAATCTAGTTTGCAACATTTCTCGTGATGAATGTTTATATGCATGCTATCTCTCGTTGTAAGGAGCTGAACCATAACTTGTGTTGTGATGATGGCGCGCGTCCTCACTTCGACACGCCCATTAGGGCATTCTTGCGGCTTCTTGTTCACACAGAGGGTTACCCGCGTATCTTACTAGGTCCTCTTTCCGGCAACGATTCCAGAAGATTAACGGAACGAGTTTTTGTTCACACAGACGCTTGTCTGGCAATTTTACGGGTATTTTCTGGGACCAGAGGTCTGTGTGAATGAGGTTTTAGAAATCCCCTTACTGATAAAAATGCTGATGTGTCAAATACGTATTTTCTGCGCTGTATGTTCGAGTCGCAAGATGTTCTATTCACAAGACATGATACATAAATGGCAATGCGTAGCAAACAACAAATATTCAAACACGACCTGACTAGAAATGATTGTAAACAACACAGGAGACACAAAATCTAAATCTAAGGATGAATTTTAAAGAGTATAGAAGGAGTTCATATATAATCTGGGCTCTTATTGGCTGCTTTTTCTTCAATATTCAGTGTAAGTCACCTATTTCAAAAATATTTTTTTCTAATAACAACAATTTATCTGTTTGGCACAGGTATATTTTTGTCTAGAAAAGTAATTTCAAGCATTTAACCATACACCTTCAGATTAAATGATTTTTAAGGTCATTGTTAACTTTTTATTCAAGTGACCCTAAACATTTGAACAGTATAGGTTTGAATCTCATTGCATCTCATATTGTAGGCTATTTGCTGCATAATCATTAACTTTCTCACCTTCCCTCCTTCTCTTTGTCTGCTCATCTTCTACTAGCTTTCCAAATGATAACTTAGTTTGTTGCAGCCTTTTCATTTTCGGTCATTTGAATGAAAATCACATGGCGTCAACTTTATTTTGAACAATGGATTTGTGGGTATTGAAGTTTATGTGAGATGTGTCAGCGAGACACTGCGTTGCGTTCTTTAATTGGTTTAGGAAACACTCCGCTATAGCCGACTACTTTCGTTTTGAGATGGCAGCGGTATCTGCAAGTACGTGTCATGTGATGGTCCGGACTCCGTAGATGCAAGGATAATGGTCTCGTCGGCTATTTTCACATCAAAATGAAACGAAACTTCAAGAAAAAACTACTGAGGACATGACCTCGGTGTCCTCAATGGTAGCTACGGCCGTGATAGTGACAAGTAGTCCTAAACTGCAACCACACATTCCTAATATCAGATTCCGTGGGAAGATTATGCAGCAACTGTGTTCTTCCACAACCAGGCACAATACACAATATTTTGTAATCTTCAACGACATGTTTGTTGTTTGGAAGCTTCAACCGGTTTGCGCAAACCAGTGGCGGGGCTACCGAAGTAAATGTTAAGTGAAGGCAGTATTTAAAAATCGCTACTATGTCATAACTTGGTACATTCCAGAATCTGCCATTTTATGGGCTTGGTGTCAATAACAGTTGATATTTCAGTAACAAGGAGATTTACAGTTCTAAGTTTGTGTTCGTTCAAGTACAATGACCTTATATATAACAAAAGCTCAAGTTAAAATTGATTCCTTGATTCATCGCTCCTTTAATAGCATTTTGACTCAACAGTTTTGCATGGAGTTTAATAAGTAATGTAAAAGTAAAGAAGATGAGTGACTGTTTAAGGTAATCAGTAAATTTTAATGAATAAAGTTTTTGAGATGTAATTAAACTGTAGCGGAAGTTACTTTATAAATACTTCCTGCTGTACAGAACTAAAGTATGCTACTTTACATGTGTATTTTACACTTTTGTTGCACCTGCATGTAAAGCTTCCGAACGACACTGCAGTGCATAAGAAAACAATACCAACCAACAATCCACAAAAGCACTTACACTAAAAAAATATTGGGCTGTTTTTAACCCAAGGTTGGGTAAATATTGGACATAAAACATGTTGGGTTATAAACATTTAAAGCAGCATAGTATTATTTAAAGTAACAGAGTTGGTAGAATATTGAATTGTTCATGATACAATTAACCCTTGTATTGTGTTCGATTTTTGTGACGATTTTGATGGAGCGGGTCAAATTGACCCGCATTGAATTCAATGCAATTCCTTAAATATCACATTATGAAAAACAAATAGGGATTAGGTATGAACAGGACCATTTTAGTATCAGTCTTTGTCACACATTATAAACATTTAAAATTAAAAAGTATGATTTAAAAAAATGCATTTAACCACAATTTTGTTTGTTTTAACAAAACTGTTGCAACATTTAACATTTTAAATTTTAATTCAACATGGTTTTTAACATTCCTATGTTTAAAACATCCTATATGAATCATTTAATATTGCTGTGAAATGAAATGAAGCTTTTCTTTTTCTAAATATGCTCATCTTTTGTTCTTGAGGCTCACTGTACAAATTCAAGAAATCACTGTTTACATGATGTGCACACATCAAGCATTGTGCTTTCTGACTTCTTGCATTTTACACAAATGGTACTTATTTTGTTTTTATGTTTTATGGGGCACAGCTGGCATCACCTGTATTCACCTCTGGATTTTCTGTGGGTCTGAATTTATCTGCTTTACATAGTATTTCATATACATTGAAAATAGAAATGATAGTTCACATTTACTTTTCTGTGTCTGAGAAAGTCTTTATCAGTCCTGAAAAGAATGAGGAAAAGCTCACATTTCCCTTTCCAGGGTAGTAAAACACCAAAATATACACAATAAATGTATTTAATTTGTGTCTATACAGTTGCCTTGGAACAAACAAATATGGGTCAAATTGACCCGCGAACATCAAAATCGTAACAAAAATCATTATTTGTGCTAAAAAAAACCCCACTTCAAAACACATCAGTGTATCCTAACCAGAGGCGGACAGAGTACACAGCTTCAGTACTTGAGTAAAAGTACAGTTACCCCTTGCTAAATTTTACTCAAGTAAAAGTAAAAGTACTATAGTCAGATGTCTACTTAAGTAAAAGTACAAAAGTACTTGTTTTTAAAAGTACTTGAGTATCAAGAGTACAAGAGTAAATTTTCTAAATGTTGCATTACTAATGCCACAGTGCACATTGAACCATGTGAGATGATTGACAGCTGTACAGCAAATGATAGAGCTCTGAGGTCAAATCTGAAGCAAATCAGGAAGAGGAGACACAAATCGCTCTGTTCACTGTTTGAGCTTTTCAGATCGCATATCAGTGGAAAATTAATAGAAATGTTATTCTTTAAGACTAAATATTTTACTAACATGTGATAATTAATCATTATTTTCCCAAATATGCTCACCATTGTACTAATAGCCCCGGCGGATTCTGTATATTTTATCTATTTGAACACAAATAAACCGGAGAAGAACAGAATAAATGTTTTACGAATGATGATTTCTATTCAAAATAACGAGCGTTACATATTCATTATTTTGGACTCCTGGCATAAATTAAGAAATTAATGTTATTGCAAACCAGTTTAATCATAAACAGTAGTCAAATGTCGAAACTGGAGTCTTAAACCTGTCTTGTGATGCTGAGTTTGTCCAGATCAAGTAAGAGTGTGATGTTTTGAAGAGTAATTCATTTTGAACAACAATAATCCGGGCTCACCAGTGATTCCGGCCGCTGAAGTTTTGTTTTGGTAAACACAGCAAACACTTGAAAAGAAAACGATCATTAACTTGTTCAGAAAATTTAAATAGTCTGGCGAGGTGGGGCCACGGGTTGACACATTCCCAGAATGGACCTGCTGCGTCTTCATCCATTGTTCCGTGAGTGGTTTCGTCTCTTTTCTAAATCTGACCATGGTGACTTTGGCGGAAAGCTGAAGGTGATTGCTGATAGGCTGTCCCAATCAGTTGCGCCTGCACAATCCAATCACGTTTAAGAGAGGGAAACAACAAATTGAGGGTTTCTGATATTTTTATTTTTTCCTTTTTTTTTAAGAAAAAGTAACTTGTACTTACGGTTATGGATAGAAATGTAGTGGAGTAAAGAGTAAAATATTTGCTTCTCAAATGTACTTGAGTAAAGTCATGAGTACTCCAAAAAAATTATACTCGAGTAAAGTACAGATCCCTCAAAATTGTACTTAAGTACTGTACTCAAGTAAATGTACTCCGTTACTGTCCGGCTCTGATCCTAACTTTGCATGCATGTGCATGGCCCTAAATGAGAAAAAGTGACAAAATGTCTGGAAGAAAACGGTAACTTAAGTAGTATTTCATATACATTGTAAATAGAAATTATAGCTCACTTTTACCATCTGTGTCTGTAAAAGTCTTTTTCAGTACTCAAAAGAGTGAGGAGAAGCATTTTACCCCCATTTCAGGATAGTAAAACACCAATATAGCAACAAACACTAAAAGTATATATTTAATTTAGGTCTATACAGTTGCTTTGGAACAAAACAAAATGCGGGTCAAATTGACCCGCGAACCTCAAAATCGTTACAAAATTATTTTGGTACACTTCAAAACATATCAGCATGTCCAAACTTTGCATGCATGTTCATGGCCATGAATAAGAAAAAGTCACAAAATTTCAAGAATAAAATCACAGGTTTATCCGACAGCTTAAAAATCAAAACGGGTCAAATTGACCTAGAACATATGGGTTAAAGCACCGTGGAATTACCATCTGATACTATTACTTAACTATGGTACCACCAGAATAAACTACTGATTATATGAGAAATTCATTTAAAAGAAGCAAAAATAAATAAATAAATAAATAAATAAACAACTTATGCCTGACCTTCTAAATTTCTCCCATCATATTGGCAATCAATCCATTACGCCCTATATATGACGTTTAAAATAAGTGCCTGTGTTTCGTTAATCTATTAATTTTGTAATAAGCTAATTAAATTGAAACAAAACATAAACAACATTACAAAAGTATTCAAACACAATAATAGTTAAATATAAATATAAAACAGACACTATCTCCATTAGGATCCATGTTAAAAACAAACTGATATAGCATTATTATCTGTGACAATAGTTGGTGGCACTATTTTTACTATTTTGGGCAAAACCATTGTTGGAAACATACATTCAATAGAATAAAATCCATTTCACTTTGAAAATAAAGCGCTGTCATGTTAAAGCCAGCTGTCACGTAATATTTTCGGTTATTGTACTTGCCTACTTATGCGCTTGTTTTTGGTCATGAATAAACCCATAATGTGCTTAAAAAAGGTTGTTTAAACAGCGGAAACTCTGTAAACCCTTCAGCTCCGTCTCCGTGTTATAGAAGGTCATTACAGCTGAACATTGTCATTTTTTAGTATCTTACATCGTAGGGGATTGATGAGGCTTAGAGAAGGATACACAATGATCCAGAAGACCCAATAAGGATGTGAATTTGGGTACCCACACCTTTGTTTACATAAGACTACGTTTGTCTACACTGCAGTGCAAACCCGGAGTTCTCAAACTAAAACAAGGCCCGCAGGATTTACGAAAGTTTGAGGGTCAAAAACACGGGAGTAGTCTGGATGAAATGTGTAACCGTAGCAAAACAAATGCGTTTAAAAATGTAAACGCAATAACGCAAACGTGGCCTGAATGGTCATTTTGAAAACTTTGCTTCTTGACAGACATAAAAGAACTAGACCTGAAGCAGTTTTGCAAGACCAACCTGCTGGAGTATGATGTTTCTGCAAACATGAAAAACCAGCTAAACTTGTTTTTAGAGGAAAATGTTTGTTTTACAGGTTGTTGGAAATCCACTTTCCTGAAAAATCTCCTGGAATAAATATCATACACTCCCAGGAATAAAGGTTCAAGAAGATACAAAAGTTGTCACTGGTATCTTTTTAAAAAGTACTCTTTTGTACTTAAAAGGTGCATATTGGTACCTCAAAGGTACTGTTAAGTAGAGGCAAGGCAAGACCAGGTGATGGATCCAACTGCAGTTTAAGATTTTATTTAAATATATCCAAAAAGGAACAAAAACAAGCAAGAACACGGCAGGAACTTGGAACACGGCAGGAACATGGAACAAGTGCTGTATGAGGCTTCGACACTTTTACGAATCTTTTGTTTCGAATCAATTGGTTCGGAGCTTGTTTCAAACTGACCAAGTCACGTGTTTTTAGCAAACGAGGCTTCATTACGTCATAACTGTTTCGAAACGTTTCGAAAATCCAATGATTCACCACTAGGGGGAGTTCACAAATGACCAGTCTAATATAGTTACGTGAACTCATTTAAATAAACATTTTAATAAAAATCTTCCTATTATTTTGTAAAAAAAGTGTAAAATGTTTGGACAGAACTGCTTTTACACTATTTTGACCAGCAGGTGTCGCCAGTGTGTGTGGTGTTTCGAACGCTTCGAAAAACCGAATCAATTTTCGAAGCAATTGGTTCAGTTGTTTCGAAGCTTCGAAAAGCTTTGTTTCTCCCATGACTACATGGACCACTGGCAAACACAGGATAAACAACAACCGATAATTAGTGATGGTCATTTTCGAAGCACTGCTTCATGAGGCTTCGAAACATTTACAAATCTTTTGTTTCGAATCAGTGGTTTGGAGCTTGTTTCAAACTGGCCCAAGTCACGTGATTTTAGCAAACGAGGCTTTATTACGTCATAACTGTTTCGAAAATCCAATGATTCACCACTAGGGGGAGTTCACAAATGACCAGTCTAATATAGTTACGTGAACTCATTTAAATAAACATTTTAATAAAAATCTTCCTATTATTTTGTAAAAAAAGTGTAAAATGTTTGGACAGAACTGCTTTTACACTATTTTGACCAGCAGGTGTCGCCAGTGTGTGTGGTGTTTCGAACGCTTCGAAAAACCGAATCAATTTTCGAAGCAATTGGTTCAGTTGTTTCGAAGCTTCGAAAAGCTTTGTTTCTCCCATGACTACATGGACCACTGGCAAACACAGGATAAACAACAACCGATAATTAGTGATGGTCATTTTCGAAGCACTGCTTCATGAGGCTTCGAAACATTTACAAATCTTTTGTTTCGAATCAGTGGTTTGGAGCTTGTTTCAAACTGGCCCAAGTCACGTGATTTTAGCAAACGAGGCTTCATTACGTCATAACTGTTTAAAAAATCCGATGGTTCACCAGTAGGGGGAGTTGATCACATGACCAGTGTCTAATATGTTTAGGTGAACTCAGTTTTATTATGCAAGTTCATAAAACATTTATCCTTCTGACTAATAACACTGCCATTTTGTCTACTTTTTGTTTATAGACAGATTTAATGACAAAAATGTGCATAATTAAAAGGGTAGTTAGTTTTAATGATTTGTTTGCCCTAAATAAAACTAAAAACACATAATACACTTTTAACTATGTCTTAATTAAGTTAAATAATTTTTTAAACATATTTTAATACAAATCTTGCTATTATTTTGTAAAAAAAGTGTTAAATGTTTGGACATATCTGCTTTACACTATTTTGACCAGCAGGGGTCGCCAGCGTGTGTGGTGTTTCGAACTGCTTCGAAAAACTGAATCAATTTTCGAAGCAATTGGTTCAATTGATTCGAAGCTTCGAAAAGCTTCGTTTCTCCCATCAATACCGATAAACAGGCAAGGAACATACAGAGTATTTAAACATAATTACAACCAATGACAGAGCAGAGACAATCAATTACTATGGAAACAGACAAGGAGGAAGTGGTGAATCAATCAATGTCCATGGTAACAAACAAGGGGGCGGAGCAAAACAGGAACAAGAGGGAACAAGGCAGAGTAGAAAACAGGGGGTACATAGTGGTGTAGAGTAGACATTACAAAATATGTCCTTAATATATAACCTTTGTTAATATACAGTTATGTTCTTATTTTGTTTGTCTAATTCAGGGTTCCCCAAATCTTACCCTGGAGGGCCGGAGCACTGCAGAGTTTATCTCCAACCCTGATCAAACACACCTGAGCAATAACATTTCCATAACTTGTTTTATTTAGCCTACTTTGTTTTTTCATCATTCAAATTTGATTGGGTCGTTAGTAACACATTTTTCTGTGGTGTGACAAACTCAGACTTGTAATATCAGACTTCTACAAGTAAGGTACAATATTAAATTCATTCAACTAAAAACTCAATTTCTAGGAATTTATATAACTGGTAGAAAGTCGTCTAATATAAACAGATAATGCGCTGTCAGTCAGCCCTTTAATAAAGTATGCAGGTATGCAGTATCTCTACAGTATACATTTCAAAGTAAAATGTAAGCCTGTATAGAAACAGGTACAGTCGGGTTTTTGCAACACTTTACAGACGGGAGTGCCCATACCCAAATATGTGCAAACCACGGATTTTCCATTTGAATTAGAACTGCACCATGCCATCTGGCTTTTGGCTAAGAGCTTTAAATTTAGGCTTTAAAAAAGTTGCTTTATTTATATAAATTCTGTGCAACTTGTAGTAGACATGCATACATGTGCATACTGTATGGAAAAGAGCAACTCATATTTTTCTAATCTACTCATTTATTCCATGAAAGAAAGTCAGTAAGGTTTAAGAACAAAAGACAATGGTGAATTATTTTTTATATTAATAGCATCACCTGTTCTGGAGATAAACATCTAAATTTGGGTGTGTCCAGTTCAATCGAAATTACATATTGTGAACTAAAACAGATCATTGAAATCAAGTTCTTGAGGTTAACGGGTATATTTACACAAATTGATTTTTTTCATCATTTACTCACCCTCATGTTGTTCCAAACTTGTATTAGCTTTTGTTGAATGCGAAAGAAGATATTTTGATAAATAATGGTAAGCACACAATTGACCATAATCACTGACTTCCATATCGGAAAAACAAATACTGTGGAAGTCAATGGGTACCATTAACTAATTGCTTACCATCATTTATCAAAATATCTTCTTTTGTGTTCAACAGATAAAAGAAACTCATACAGATCCATTAACTGTTTTAAAGGGAGTAAAAGAACCCTAAAATGAACAATACAACATTTGGCTTCAAATTAAAGGGACACTCTAGCCTGGATGCCAGACGATCTTAGCCCCGCCCACAACATTTTGAGAACGGGAAGATCGGTCTGGGGTTTCTGCGTTGAGGAGCTACTATGCTAGACCCAAAGCTGGTCGAACCAATCAAATTGTGAAGGAAATGTTGTAAACATAGTAGGTGTTGATGTACGGTGCTAACTCAGACTTAGTATAATCACAATGTTAGTGTCATTGTAGCGAAATAACTAGCAGTTCGGTCAGGCTGCAAAAGACGTAACGTACGTCACACACTCCGTTGCTCTGATTGGTCGTAGGTCTATCCAATTAAGTGCAGAGGCATTTTTTCGTTGAGACACGCCTCATAATTATAGCTCAATGGAGCGGTATCAGACTCAAATTCTGACTAGAATTGAGTATGACAACGTCAGGCTAGGGACACTCTAATTTTCAAGCTCCCCTAGAGTTAAACATTCGATTCTGATATGATATTACGTAGTGCCTGAAAATAGTCCCCTAGCATCTTTCAATAGCAGGGGACTATGTTTGGGCAGTGCATAATATCATTGTGCCTCGGCCTGCAGCCATGTTACAGCAGCAAAGTCCTTGATTATTACGCCAGAATGAGAGTATAGTTCCTAGCTATATCTGCCTAGCCTGGGTGCCAGCCGATTTTAGCCCCGCCCACAACATTTTAAAAGACGGGAAGATCGGTCTGGGGTTTCTTCGTTGAGGAGCTACTATGCGAGACCCAAAGCTGGTCGACCAATCAAATTGTCAGGGCGGGCTTTATGATGGACAGATGATCAACAGTAACGTAATCAACCATGTCACCGAGCATGTATGTTGAATCTATTTACAACAAAATGGCTGCCGCTGTAGAATTCAGCTGTGTGGATTCTGACATTGAG
The DNA here is from genome assembly GCF_027580225.2 of Misgurnus anguillicaudatus. Lineage (NCBI taxonomy): Eukaryota > Metazoa > Chordata > Actinopteri > Cypriniformes > Cobitidae > Misgurnus > Misgurnus anguillicaudatus. Next base: position 5,226,019 of record NW_027395284.1, read on the forward strand.
TCTGTTCTAAAAGATATCGCCAGAGCATTGATTTTAAAAGAGGAACAGAGATACGCGATCAAGGCATTTGTTGATCAGAGAGATGTTTTTGACGTCCTTTCTACAGGATTCGGCAAAAGTTGGTCGCACCAATTTAAAGAAGCAACTGAAATCGGTAACATGACGATGCAACTCGGCGTGCACGTTGAGATGGATATAATTAGCAGTCATTGCCAGCTTCTTTTCGGAACCCCGGAATCGTGGCTGCTGAATAAGTGGACGGACATGCTAGGCTCAGATATTTATAAAGGAAACGTATCATCGTGGATGAAGTTCAACTAATGTAAGAAATAGTCTTACTGTATGACTTAGTAAATACTTAATGTTGTGATATAAATGAAATGTTGTAAACATAGTAGGTGTTGATGTACGTTCGCTAACTCAGACTAATCAGTATAATCACAATGTTAGTGTCATTGTAGCGAAATAACTAGCAGTTTGGTCAGGCTGCAAAAGACATCATTTCAACATACGTCACACACTCCGTTGCTCTGATTGGTCATAGATCTATGCAATTGAGTGCAGAGGCATTTTTCGGTTGAGACACGCCTCATAATCATAGCCCAATGGAGCGGTATCAGACTCAAATTCTGACTAGAATTGAGTATGACAACGTCAGTCTAGAAAACCGCAACTTTTAATTTTCCATCGGTCTTAGTACACAATGTAACTACAAAAGAGTCAAGTTTTAAATGGGAAAATTTTCAAAACTCTTTGGTTATTTTTTGCGCGATGCTAATGGTCTAATCAGATTCAATGGATTCTGCTAAGCTAAGCTAAAAGTGGTACCACCTGACCCGGAGATAGGCTGAATGGATTCCAAAATGGTAAAAATCAAATGTTTAACTCTAGGGGAGCTGGAAAATTAACCTAGTTTTATTTTTTTTTAAGTGGAGTGTCCCTTTAAGTATTGTTGGTATTCAGATTTACACACTGTAACAAATCTTTGATGCCTTACATTTTTTTGTTGAATCAACAAGTGATGTCAACTTTCTCTTATTTATCTTGACAAGAGATGGGTTGCTACAACTTCTAAAATATAGTTAAAATAAATTATAACAACTTATCTGTAGTTATAACAACTCCTCTCTAGTCACTTATAGTAAGTTGTAATGACTTGTAAATCTGAGTTGATTCAACAAAAAATTTAAGGCAACAAAGAATTTTTTACAGTGGAGTTTATTCTCTGTGGCATCAGTTGCCCCATACGTCTTGGATATCTTACTGGCGCCATCTAGTGTCGAATAAACCTTATTACTTCTCAGTTAATGTGAACTAGCCTAGCATCAATTTTCCCAAGGTAAGCCTGCTTTTTAATGGCTAGTTTACTCTTACTGTTACATACAGTGTTTTAAATAGATAATTCAAGAACCAAATACAAAAACCAAATACTCTTTAGAGTAGAGAGCAGAGATATATAAATGGACTGGTGAAATTGCTGACTGTAGGCTATATACTGTATTATTCAATGTCTCATGTTACCTCTCTTCTTCTCTCCTCTCTGTTTTTTTTCTCCAGTAGTGCCACATACACTACATTGAAGGTTGTTGCTATTTGCCAAGCTGTCTCCATGGAAACAACAGAGATGGGATTGTTTTTTTTTTCATTTTTGCCAGTCTGGACCCTCATTACAAATTCATATAAAAAAAATTACACACACTTAAACAACTCTCATCATGTAACATCATATTACACATTTTCATATTAACTTACATATTCAAAAAATCACAGCAAGTTCTCTTAATTTTGTATAATGCTTAATACAGAAAGATGCATATTTTATTTATCATAAATTCTTTGCTAAGCACACGGCACAGCTTTACTTAATCTAAGCTTTATGCTTGAACAGAAAAACAGCTCACATATTTAGTAATTTTATTTATTTTAATTTTTTTGGATATGCACAGCCTCAATTAAAACAATACATTTTTGTCTCCAACATCCACAATACTTTCGAGGACCTAGAGGCGATAAGACCAACTTATTTATCTTAGTGGTTTCCCAAACAGGTAAGAAAAATTGAATTTCTTCACAGGTCCACAGGGGGAGGCTGTGGGGCCTGAAAAAAAAAACAATTACCAGCAGCTCTCCAAGTGCACTCAATTTATTTTCGCCTCAGACTCACCAGAAACACAAAGGTGTATTGTAGTCTGACTACATCTTACTGTTGTGATACTATGCATTTTTGTAAAAGACTTGCTTATAAAACTTTTTTGTACAGTACATTGATAAAATTCACTCATTTAAAGACCCATTTGTTCGGTGAAACAGAGCAAAATATTCATGACTCTTCTTGTAAAACACTAATTTTGGTTCAGTCAAATACGATCCCTCTTCTGACCATAGAAAATCATTGTTTGTGGCTGTAAAACAGGCATTTTAATATACGCAATAATTTTATGTCAGAGAAGTGGTTAGGGAGACACTTTTTTTCCATTTCACATTACGAGTCCACTAGTCTCTGTTTGCTTTGAAGTGAAGCATGCAGTGTGTGGGTCGGGATTCTCATTAAGATGAATAGAAACTCTTGAGCCTTGATTGGGGGAGTTTTGTCTTATGGGTGACACCAGGCAGAAAATGGAAGCTGAAGTTATGCTGAAAAAAAAAAAAAAAAAAATATATATATATATATATATATATATATATATATATATATATATATATATATATATATATATATATATATATATATATATATATATAAATTATATATAATATGCATATATATATATATATATGCCCCTAAACATGACGTGGTGCAAAATGAAACATGGCCTCTTGGGCGGTCCTTGGCCTTTCAAAATGGTCATGGTTCCCGGACCTTTAATATTGAGGTCTGGCTACACGAGCCTGCCACCCCAGTGACAACTTTTGTATCTTTTTTTCTGAGAGTGGCTTGAATGATAAACTGTATTGTTGTACAGCCTTTATACTGTAGCTATTGCATGTTTTGTCTCATACAACACTCTCTTTTTACATAATAACACATAATTGATGCACCTACACCAGGAGAAGTGAAATCATGACCTTGTTGGTTTGATTTTGGCTCATCATCTTCAACAAATAAAGCCAAAGTGTACTTTAAGTAGCCATTGGCAGAGAGTGGACATAACTCAATCATAGCTCAAACTAGACAAGATTTAGCATAACTACTGTAGTTTACCTGCCCAGTTCTGCAATGGCAATGCACTGCAAAAAGCATTTTTGGCCCAGCATGCTCAAAATGACATCTTGTTGGCGGAAGAACTCAGCATTTTTTCTGTTTATGGATGTGTAATGATAATCGCAGGAGGACAGGTTTGGCTAGACTTTCATAGGCCATGTTTCAAGGTCAGTGAGCATCTGCTGCATGATTCAGCCCTCTTGGATGTGAGTATTTCATCTTTAGTGGAAACTTGACATGAAAAATGATTTAAAAGTGTTTAATTAAAAAAGAAATGTTGTTCAGAGTACTAATGAAGATTTACCTCATTCTCTTAGACTTTAAAAGGGATTCATTCCGATCACACCAGAGTTTCAGCATGCTAAATTTCTACACAGACCCTTGTATACATATATATATATATATACACACTCACCTAAAGGATTAATAGGAACACCATACTAATACTGTGTTTGACACCCTTTCACCTTCAGAACTGCCTTAATTCTACATGGCATTGATTCAACAAGGTGCTGAAAGCATTCTTTAGAAATGTTGGCCCATATTGATAGGATAGCATCTTGCAATTGATGGAGATTTGTGGGATGCACATCCAGGGCACGAAGCTCCCGTTCCACCAAATCCCAAAATGCTCTATTGGGTTGAGATCTGGTGACTGTGGGGGCCATTTTAGTACAGTGAACTCATTGTCATGTTCAAGAAACCAATTTGAAATGATTCAAGCTTTGTGACTTGGTGCATTATCCTGCTGGAAGTAGCCATCAGAGGATGGGTACATGGTGGTCATAAAGGGATGGACATGGTCAGAAACAATGCTCAGGTATGCCGTGGCATTTAAACGATACCCAATTGGCACTAAGGGGCCTAAAGTGTGCCAAGAAAACATCCCCCACACCATTACACCACCACCAGCAGCCTGCACAGTGATAACAAGGCATGATGGATCCATGTTCTCATTCTGTTTACGCCAAATTCTGACTCTACCATCTGAATGTCTCAACAGAAATCGAGACTCATCAGACCAGGCAACATTTTTCAAGTCTTCAACTGTCCAATTTTGGTGAGCTCGTGCAAATTGACGTTTTTTTTCTATTTGTGGTGGAGATGAGTGGTACCCAGTAAGGTCTTCTGCTGTTGTAGCCCATCTGCCTCAAGGATGCACGTGTTGCTTCACAAATGCTTTGCTGCATACCTCGATTGTAACGAGTGGTTATTTCAGTCAAAGTTGCTCTTCTATCAGCTTGAATCAGTCGGCCCATTCTCCTCTGACATCTAGCTTTAACAAGGCATTTTTGCCCACAGGACTGCCGCATACTGGATGTTTTTCTCTTTTCACACCATTCTTTGTAAACCCTAGAAATCGTTGTGCGTGAAAATCCCAGTAGCAGATTACGAAATACTCAGACCTGCCCTTCTGGCACTAACTACCATGCTCAAAATTGTTTAAATCACCTTTCTTTCCTATTCTGACATTCAATTTGGAGTTCAGGAGATTGTCTTGACCAGGACCACACCCCTAAATGCATTGAAGCAACTGCCATGTGATTGGTTGATTAGATAATTGCATGATAAATTATAAAGAGTTGTTTTTTATTCACACTAAAAAAGTATAGGTCATCTGTTGGTCACATGTCTTCACTTGATGCAAATTTGCAGTTCACCAAGCTTTAACTTTAGAATGTGGAAAAAAATCCATGCGCTTGCTTTTCCGGTCTACCGGGTTTGCTTGCATATGAATAGAAGACAATGATAAGTTTAGTGTTGGAGTTAACAAAGAGTCTACCTAGTAGACTCTTTGTTAACTCCACCCCACCCCCCGCCCGTCACATACAGAATGGGAGATTGCCAAGAACAACAGCAATTTTAGTAATATATCCTCATAAATTTACTGAAACCAATTCTTATATGAGCTGAAATGTAAAAAAGTGACAATTTTTTTACTGTACACTGTAAAAAAATTCCGTAAAATTACAATGTTATTGCAGCTGGGTTGCCGGTAATTTACCGTAGATTTAAATTTATGTTATTTACTGGCAAGATTTTGTTCAAAGTTAAATACATTTTAAATATTAACAAGTCTTTATCTTTGCAGAATAAAACTATACAATAACAGCCTCATGCAAAGCATTCTGGGAACCAGAAATCATCATCAACCTTTTTCTGTTTTTTTGCTTCAGATTTTGCTTCCCAGAATGTTTTGCTTGATGCTGTTTTTTTAGTTTTACTCTATAAAGACAAAGACTTGTAAATGTTTAATGTTCATTTAACTTTAAACAAAATCTTGCCAGTAAATAACATAAATTTAAATCTACGGTAAATTACTGGCAACCCAGCTGCAATTTCTACGGATTTTTTTTACAGTGTATCTGATGTTTTCCTATAAAGACTTAATCTAAATCAGGAAAAAAGCTAACACGTGTTGCGGTTGCAAGTTAGTGAAAATAAACAGAAGTTCTCAACAATTCTCATGACCTCTCACTGTAGAGTTTTTAGTCTCCTATGACTTGAATCAATATATAAATAATTTAAAACTAAATTAAGATTTACCTTTGAGAAAAATATAGTTCGTTTGAGAATGAGAGTTGACAAATAGTTAAAGCACACCATGCACCAAACAAAGTTTTACCCAATCAAGCAAAACTTACACAGATATTGTTGCGATAATATTGCAGACAGCAGAGGATCACCTGAGTAAAAATGAATTGAATATGCAAAATATTTCTTGGAAATGTCAAAGCTTTTCTGTTCATGTTGTAAAGTTTGTCCAATCACTGGCTTTATCTGTAACTTACATTCATTAGCACATGCATGGAATATAAATTAGTATGTTAAATAAACCTTGAGCACTAGCCCACCCTGAGACGGATTGAATGAGATAAAAGACAATAGCTGATTGAAAACACAGTATATTCTCATTCATTCGCAATAAAAAAGGATTTTGATTTCAAATGCTGAGACGTGCTCTTTTTGTTCATCTGTTGTCTTGTGCAGCTATTAGGTCCCTAGAGTAGCCCACAAATATTTGTGTTATGAGCTGGGTTGTAATTAGTTATGGGACACAGGGAGCCTCTCTCTCTCTCTCTTTCTTCACAATATATCTCCTTAATCCTAACCTTTTGAGGATGTGATCATTCAGTGGACTGTTACATTGTATATTATTTTGAATTGTACTGTACTGTATATGTTGACAAATTAACTCTATAAATAAAAAAATTCCTGAAAGTCAATAATTCAAGTTTGCCGGTCACAGAAAAAGGCCAGGAAAATATGAATTCTTTAAATGTTTTTGTTTTCTGTTTTGAGATTTCCATAATGTTTGAAGGAAATATTCATTTTGAACTGGAACTCAACATTCTAGTGAATATATAAGGACCATGAACAATAGTATGTTTATGTATTGCATAAACTAATTTAAATTCAAGGTAAAATGAAAGTTAAAGTTTACAACACAATGGAATTAAGCCACAACAAACAAAATTAAGCCACAAAGCAACTGTAATGTCCCCCCACCAGGGGTTCAGAATGTCCTCTGAACTTAAATTCCCTCGTTTAGTCTGAATTACTGCACTGTCACTTGCCAATGAAATTAAAATCAATACATCTTCATGGGCGAGGGAAGATGTGCTGTGTGTGTGTGGCCGTGATCGGCTATGACATCACCAAGCTCCGGAATACTGTAGATCTTTACTATCCTCTATGAATTAATAATAATTAGTTTAAACATTTTTTTTGAGTGTCTGTGTACATAATTCACTTTAGACAGTTTGGTAAACTGTTTAGCATGTGTGGTGTACTTTGAGATCGCTCCAGGGTTTGAGAGAGAGTTGTGATGAGGGCACTGTCAGGACTGCATCACCATCATCCTCATTCACTCCACCCACTCGCTCTCACTTTCCCAAGTTTAAATCATTGCTACCTAGACCTCATCACCCTCACCCTTTATATTCTGCTCTCCCACTGCCACTCCTTGTCTGGTCTCGACAGTGATGACAACGACTAAACCTCAAGGACTTACCTGTCATTCCCTCGTCGCCATCTACCCCTCGTTCCACGCCTCATCTTCATCTCTGGATCCTCGCCGCTCATCTGCAACCACAGAGACACTATTATTCACAGCTAAGTCCCCATCTGAAAAACTCTATCATACTGCTTACCATTATCCATTTGATTACAGTATTATCTGAGTATTTCACAATCTGCTCAGTTACTGGGACTTTCACGCACAACCATTTCTAGGGTTTACAAAGAATGGTGTGAAAAGGGAAAAACATCCAGTATGCTGCAGTCCTGTGGGCGAAAATGCCTTGTTGATGCTACAGGTCAGAGGAGAATGGGCCGACTGATTCAAGCTGATAGAAGAGCAACTTTGACTAAAATAACCACTCGTTTCAACTGAGGTATGCAGCAAAGCATTTGTGAAGCCACAACACACACAACCTTGAGGGGGATAGGCTACAACAACAGAAGACCCCACCGGGTACAACTCATCTCCACTATAAATAGGATAAAGAGGCTACAATTTACACGAGCTCACCAAAATTGGAAAAATGTTGCCTGGTCTGATGAGTTTCGATATCGTTGAGACATTCAGATGGTAATGTCAGAATTTGGCGTAAACAGAATGAGATCATGGATCTGTCATGTCTTGTTACCACTGTGCAGGCTGGTGGTGGTGGTGTAATGGTGTGGGGGATGTTTTCTTGTCACACTTTAGGCCCATCAGTGCCAATTGGGCATCGTTTACAGCCTACCTGAGCATTGTTTCTGACCATGTCCATCCCTTTATGACCACCATGTACCCATCATCTGATGACTACTTCCAGCAGGATAATGCACAATGTCACAAAGCTCGAATCATTTGAAATTGGTTTCTTGAACATGACAATGAGTTCACTGTACTAAAATGGCCCCCACAGTCACCAGATCTCAACCCAATAGAGCATCTTTGTATCCCACAAATCTCCATCAACTGCAAGATGCTATCCTATCAATATGGGCCAACATTTCTAAAGAATGCTTTCAGCACCTTGTTGAATCAATGCCACGTAGAATTAAGGCAGTTCTGAAGGCGAAAGGGGGTCAAACACAGTATTAGTATGGTGTTCCTAATAATCCTTTAGGTGAGTTTATATCTTTATTTTGGCAGATACTATTTGCACATTTTTGTACATGAACCCGATGCAATAATAACATAGAGGGGTGGTTTCCCGGACAGGGATTATATTAGTTCAAGACTACAAAAAATTAAAGAGCCGTCCAAACCAAAAACAACTTGCACTGACATATCTTAAAATACATCATTGTTTTGCCTCAAAATACACACAAGTAATGTTTTAGTAAGGCATGTTTGTTAAAACTAGTTATATTACCTAATTGATCTAAGGCCTAGTCCTGGTTTAAGATAATATTTGTCCGGGAAACCGCCCCAGAGTATTAATGATTATTTTTTTTTTTTTTCATTTTTCTTAAAATAAATGCCTTTTAAATGTTATATGTGATAGGAAAGCGGAGATGTGGAAGGTCGGCAAAAGGAGGATTCGTACCAGGGACACAAAGCATACGGGTTTTACAAAGCATAAGCCTCTGGGGAGGTTGAGTTCAACATTTCTCTTTAAAACTTTAGTTTTAGTTATATAGCAGCTTTGTGTAAATAGTGTTTGCCAACAAGGGAAGCTATTTGCGTTTAGTTTAAATGGGCACCCCAGATGAATAAATATAAATAAACCAAAAGTTTTGTTGCATTTACAATCCTGTTAAATAGGGGGTCCTGTAGCACCCGCAGCACCCATACTTCCCATGCCTCTGTACATATTTGTTTTTTAATTTAAGGTTTCTAAACATTTTTCAGACAAAAAACAGTCAAACTTTTGTAGACTATTGTTATTATATCAGTAAGAGTATCAGTAATTTTTGTGTGTGTTGTGGCATAATTTAGTGGAGTTGTGAACTTTGGATTGCTTTGAAAAAAATGTGTGGTGTTGTGCAACCTCCTGGCCCCATTCAATATTTTAAGAAATTAAAATTTTAATCTTTTTTATAACATAAATATGCTGATCAAGGTGAAAATAAAAATATTTGAAAATAATATCATTGGTGCACCTTTAAATCACTATTGGAAAATCAATGTGATCTCACAAATTTCCGTAAAATAATTATTTTGGTCAGTTTTGCATGACATTGTCATGTATTTCCACCATTTCACGTGCCCCTGCCACGACTTTTGTTCGTGACAGTTTTACATATTGGTTACTCAACTGTTTTTCCTATTTTTAAACAATTGTCGTTTCAGTTTGGGGTTAGATTTGCTTTTGGCGTTAGGATGTCACTTAAAGTATTGGTTTATACTATTTTTTCGTATGCTTTTTAAACCATTGTCGCCTGACGTTAGGGTTAGAGTTGGGTTTGGGGTGAGGATGTAATTTTATGTAACAAAAAGTTGTTCTAACCCCAAACCGAAGCGACAATTGTAGGAAAATAGGAAAAACAGTTGAACCAATACTGTACGTGAAACAGTCACGGAAAAGAAAGTCGTGGCAACGGCACGTAAAATGGTGGAAATACGTGACAATGTCACGCAAAACTGAGCAAAATAATGCGTGACTATTTCACGTATTTTGTGGAAAATGTCTACAGAATGCAAACGCGCTTTCGTGTGGGATTGGCTACAGCTCTGACATCATCCGCCACAGGTCCTCCCCCAATCTCTCCCGCATCAGGACCATCACTCGCATCCTTAGAGCGTCAGCACGCCACAGCACATTGCCTCGAATCCAGACCACTCCAGCTCCAACCTGATACACACCAGGCTTGAAGCATTGACAATACCGTAATGGAGAGCTTGCTGGATAACCCTATGAAAGCTGTGCTTTATCTCAAAGAGCTGACCACCATCGTACAAAACCAGCAGAGTCTGATTCAAACCCAGCGGCAGCGGATTGACGAGCTCGAGAGGAAGGTAGAGGATCTCATCGGCGAGAATCGACAGCTGAGAGAACCGCATCCATACCACCACCATCATCCGCCGCACCATCATCACCACCCTTCCCCGCCGACCAGCAGCCCTCAGCCGGGCGCGCACGCACACCAGCATCAGGCGACTCACGGTCAACCCCAGCAGCCGCCGCAGCAGCAGCAGCATCATCATCAGCAACAGCAACATCCGTCCAAACAGGCGCAGCATACTCCGGTAGCTCCAATACATCACCCGCAGCATCTGCAGCTGGTCCCTACATCCCCACCGTCTCTTAAACCGACTCACTCTAGCCCGGAGTCGGCGGAGGACGATAAGAGGAGTCCGTCCTGCAAGTCTTTGGTTCCGCAAACACCCTCGACATTGTGCCGGTCCGTCGGACTCGCGAGGAAACCCGAGTAAGTAAAAATCGTATTCAGGCTTATAGTGCACATCACACTCTCTTCATCATGCGGCATTTGTACAATACCTGTTCAGAAATCGGTAATATTTAAAAAAAATAATCTGTAGCCTACAGTATATTATTATATACTATAATATTATTAGATTCCCATTAAATACATTTAATTTAAAATAATACTTAAACATTTAAGTACAGTTTTAGTGCATTATAACATTATGTAAAACATTTCATAGATAGGTAAGTATAGCGTATTAAATCTGCAGTTATTAACACATACAACACCTGACTTATACATTCTAATGAATGCAATCATTTTATGTATATGAATCAATATTTTTGGAGGCTTATAGGAAATATAACTTACATTATTATTATATATTATTACTGCAATATAGAGTAATTTACAACTCATCTTAACCAATCTACATAATCCAATTTAGCACATAACATAAACTAGATATCATTTCCAGAATTATGAATATTATGAAAATTACCCATGTAGGATAAAAAAATCCTAATTTTAATATAGGATTGTTCAAAACTCTTGTGAGCATCTTCACAGTTGCTTTAATTTGTTTAATATAAAATCACTCAATATAGAATCCAGCAGGATTAATCGACATCCCTGGATTTACAGTTTGCATGCCAATTTAACGTATTGCACATTAAAATGTGAATTAGAACCTGGACATTTTAATTTAACCACGAAAAAAACAAAAAACTTTTAATTAATTGCTTTAAAACGTGTTCTGCAGCATAATGAATATTAATGATAAACAGTCAAGTGGACATCAGTGAAGTCTACAGATTTTCTGGGTCCCTTAACACACTGAATGGGTTTCGCTAACCCAGCACATGAAAAACCAACTCAAGCTGATTGCCTCAGGAAATCCTCTTTTATATCAAAGGTTTATCTGAGGGCTTTTCCACGAAATCGGCTAAACAAATAACATCCGGCCTTTATCCTGCTGTGATGTTGTGGTGTCACTGAACTGGCATGGCTCACAATCTGAAACTTAGACAGTACAATTGTAAGGTTTATGTATCACAGTGCAGGGTTGTGATTAAGAGGAACACAATTAATATGGGAACATAATAGAGTAAAAAGATAAATAATAATTTTAATATCAGTCAGAATAGTAATAGAGGATATTAAGCGCATGTCTCTCTCATATGTGCATATACTGTGCATTTGCACACATACACATATACAGACAAAACACAAAACAAATGCCCTTACATTGCATTATTATGATGGCAAACATCATTACTCAATGTCTGTGCCATTAAAATGTGCATGTTATTATTCAAATAGTAAGATAAAACGTAAGCTTTTGGAACTTCTGGAATAGAATCAATAACAACAGAGTCCTTTTACAGTAGTTTATTTTTGATAACAAGCAAAATAATTAAGTAAATTACCTTTATTCATATATCTAACCCGACTGAGCTAACGTTACTGTGTAAAATGAATGTATACAATGTTAGGTACAGATCCTTAAATTCTTGCCTGGCTGCCAAACCTCTCTGCACAGCAGTGATCCATGCTCGCCGCCTCCCCTTGTCTTTAGCAAACCGAAACACTTCATTTTTGACAAGGTATTTGTTTCAGAGATCAGTTTAGCCAGATCAATAAATAAATATTAGAAGTCCAATGAAACCGTCTATAAGACCTAAATTGCTTAGGAAATAATTGTTTTCTAATAGCTTTGATTCAGCACAACATTAGCTGGGAATCTTTGGTATAGCATAGTACACTATTTTTTGTAGTATACTATATAGACCCCTTAATCGCCCACGTCACTGTGACGTCACCGCTCTAGCTGGAGGCAAAAAAGTTATAGCAGGCGCGCTAGAAGTTTGAGGTTTTGACTTTAAAATATCATCTTGATGTGTTTTTGGCTGCCATCCCTGCTGAAAAACAAAGCATACCAACAAGACCAGCATATGTTGTGGTTTGGTGCTGGTTTGCTAGTGAATACCAGCTAAACCAGCATAAGCACCGGCTAAACCAGCACCAAACCAGCATTAACACCAGCACCAAACCAGCATTAGCACCAGCATCCCATACCAGCAAGACCAGCATATGTTGTGTTTTGGTCCGGGTATGCTGGTGACAACCAGCTAAACCAGCATCAACCCAGCATTATTCCCATGCTGGTCCATGCTGGTTTTTTCAGCAGAATAATAGAAGGAACTGCACTTTTGGTTCAAAAATAAAGTTTTACCGGATCCCGGCAGACATTCTTTCACAGAAATCAAGAAGACAATTGTTGTTGAATGCAATACGGCGTACAGACTGGAAGGAGACGATCATAAATAATGCTCGTGTTTGCAGTGCACACTTCATATCAGGTAAAATAATCTATGCATATGTGCTGGTGTGTTGGTTTTATCTAGTACAAATCAGCAAGTTTCTGTTTTATAGGTGAAAAGTCGCCAACCACGCTATTGTGTAGCTTAAATGTTAAACAAACATACAGCGATAGATGTGTGTGCCATCCTTTGAATTCCGAAAAGTGACAGAACACAGTGCAAAAAATACTCATCCATGGGCAAGTATTGCATTTAAAATAAAACCTAAAAAACTTGCTGTAGAAGAAAGCAGTTTAGGTTATAAATTGTGCTTTTTAACATTTCAAGATTATGACAAGTTGACCTCTACATTTGTTTTCCATTATGCTCCGTCTCTGAGTTTGAGTTAGGCTTTATCTCTAATGTAAGTTAGATTATATCTCATGTTTGAATTAAGCTCTTTCTCTAATATAAATTCGATTATATCTCTGGTTTGTGTTAGGCTCTATTAATCTCTATTTCCTTAAAGCTGGAAAGGCAAATTTGCAAATAGCTGTTGACATACTGGGTCACCACAGCTGGGAGCTAAAGGGGTGCAAGTCCGATTAACCTGCGTACCTTTGAATTAATGTGGAGGCTAAGATCAATTAAAGTCATAATCATACTCAAAGATTAAAATAAAAGGATTAATTAAATAAAACACCAGTAGTATGTTGGTAAAATTGAAGGTTTCCCGGAAAGTGCCTTATTCTGAGAGAGCATATGCTAATTGGTTAAAAGCAAGGTGAATATACAGTTTACAGGACATAAATGAAGGCCAATATTTTCATCTAAGCTGCTCAATATATTTCTCAGCTGATGTCACAGGACACGAGTCACACACACTCAGGTTTGCGCGCCATCTGTTGTATTTGGCATCTGTGCTTGCTGAAACATCCAATCCACAGAATGATTGAATGCTAGGAGTAATATGTTGTTAAGCAGCGTATCCATCTCAAAAGGCCTCGACACGGTATATGTAAATGTAACTATTTAGTCATGGAGTCTTGGAGAAATTTAATCTAAAATCAGTAACTGTTTAATGGGCAACTTCTTTGCTCTTTTTCTGACCTTGTAGGATGATTTTATGTAAAATATTAGCCTGGCTAACACCAGACCAGTCTTATAGAAAATGAGACGTGGTCTGTGAACCATATATGCTAATTTTCTTGTATTTGAGGCGTGGTTTACGAATGCCCAGAGCCGTTCATTGGGCACTACGAATGTCTATCAAATGCGTCTGTACGTAGCTCATATCCAATCGTTTCAATTATACCAGATGACGTATGTAGAGCGACATTAATTAAAACGTAAGCATCTTTTTTCAGTTCGTGTGCACACAGCTGAAAGCTATGCAACTAAACCGGTAGCTGTATATTGTATTGAAAAGCAACACAATTTAGTGGCAACCACAGTACAGGCATATTGACAATATGATATTAATACCACTTACCATTAATAAGTTCATTGTACTTCGTCGACGACGATGCCTAGCAGGTTGGTCCTATAAAACTCCGTGGCTAACATGTCTTGCCATATCCAAACATCCTTCTTGGATATGAAATTGTTTAACGCCAAAAGTTGCTCTTTTTTAAATAAACTTGTGTTTAAAACTACTTTGAACACTATCTAAGGCTGCATTGAAAAGTACGTTTGTGTCTTCTGCCATGTTGGATAAAAAAAAACTGCTTCGGTGTGTCGCATTGACGTCGTCATCGTCTTGCTGCCCCCTCCCTGTTCTGTGATTGGTTCCCTATTTCAGTGGCAAAAAAGGGCCATAGTTTCCATGCTAGACTTGCAGCGTGAATAAATTTACACGCAAGGCAGCATGGGGAAACCCAGGCTAGTAGAAAGTAGTAAATCACCAAAAATGAGTTTAGCTGGGTTTCCACAGGCAGGGCCTCATAGGATGTCTAGGAACAATAAGATTTTGTCATTTTGACATTTGGCTTAAATTCACCCAGTTTAAGAGCCCGTCCCAATACATCCCCTTCCCCTAACCCTTGATTTTGCGCGTGCATGTGTAGGGCGTCCCATTACATTAGGAAGCAAAACAGAGTGCTATTTTCCACTTAAAATCAACCATCAAAATGTTGTCAGGACCGATGTAGGCTTAAAACGAAGTCTGAGATGAAATTACCCAGGGTACCTTGCAAGCCCAGCAAGACCGGTAGACGTGTCTATGCTGCGCGTGAAGTAGGTTAACACGTTCGCTATGCTATTTTCCATATAGTGGTGTCCTCATTGAGAGGACTTTACTGTTGAGGGCACTCAAAACCAAGTGGAAGTTTTGAGGGGGTAGAAATGGAACGGGCCCTTAATCTCAAAACATTGGCCATCTTGTGGATGTAATATAAATGTATACATTTTCAAAATGCACATTTGTGAGTTAACTTGACTTACCTTTATTTATCATTGGTTTCTATTCTAATTACTATCTGATTATGTGTGTCTGTTTGTTTGAAGTGGGCTCTTGAGGTCCAAGCTGCTGCTGGCGGCCCTTCGGCTCTAAACTAAAGCCTGAGGTGTGTCCAATAACACCGCTGTCTGTAACCCACAGATTTTTGCCCAAGCGATCTTACGCTTTCAAAGAAACAAATTCACGTTAAGATCTACTATAAACATGAGCACACACACACTTGCACACTTTTATCACATATGCCACCTGGAAAACCCCAACTCCATGTCTGCTCCTTGGCATCAACTTGGCTCCCAACCCCTCCATATTTATCTGCAGCTGAGGAGCTGCAGGCTTTAAACGTGTGCCAGGGCCTGTGAGGCTAGACGGAAACGTGGAAGTGTTTGAAGAGCGCTGGAATATATTAGGGAAGACAGCTGAAGAGCTGAATTCACACTACAGAAATGTGGTTCTGGGGAGGGCAAATTTGGCTTGACACCAGCCTCTTAACCTGATGGGTTCAAACCGAAATAAATAATTTTTTTAGTGTTCTACAAACAATTTGATTTCATATTTTGAACAGGCTATGGTTTTCGCATTACAGTTTCTGTCTCCCTTAGAGAGAGTACTGTATACCAGTTAACACAGTATTGAGAATGTCAGTTTAGTCTCTCTCTCTCTCTCTCTCTCTCTCTCCACACATGCTTTTACTTTAATTACATGATAGAGGTATTTATGGCTGATGTCCTGAAGTGCTAATGTGGTGCTGGGTGGTCTTGTGTAGATATAATGGCTTACAGATTATCTTTTTTAATGGATAGTTTGGCTCTCAATACTTATTAATTGAAACCCTTGTAAAATAGTTGATACAGCCTGTTACAGTTGTTTAATATCATTATTATCATTAATAAATGTAGCTATTTATTGGGCTGTTCAAGTTTTTAATTACACATATTTAATGAAATGTACATGTTAATGCATTGAATTTGTTCCGATTAATGCCTTTATTTAATTTGACATAAATAATATTTACGCCATAGTCCATTTACTCCATTGGATTTATTTACACAGGATGCTTAAAGGAAGAGTTTTATATTTAAATGCATTTATCATTTAGACTCAACAAGTAAATGTTACCAATGCAAGCACCAGATCACATTGAGAAAGTGTGAGGAAAGGTTCTGTTTAAATTAATTATCAGCAATAAACGTCACACACCTGTAAGTAATAGTGCATAGGAGGAAAGAGCAAAAGTGGTCAAAATTAAAAAAAAATCTTGCAAAAGTTTCGGTCCCATAAAGTCGGATGGATATACCCGATGAAGGTTATGGGACAGAAACGTTGTGATTAATAAAACTTTTGCTAACACTTTACTTTAGAGGGGTGTTCATAAGCAACCTGATCTCACGAATATAAACCAATACTTAAAGTGACATACTAACGCAAACACCAAATCTAACCCTAAACCGAAGAGACAATGGTTTAAAAATAGGAAAAAGCAGTTGAGTAACCAATCCGTGAGAATGCCACGGAAAAGAAAGTCCGTGGCAGGGCCACGGAAATATGCGGAGATCCGTGAGAATGCCACGGAAAAATTAGCAAAAAATTCCGTGACTATCCCACGGAACTTTGTGAGATCATGTTGTCATAAGACTGACATGACACCTTCATAATCATGACATGACCTGTGTCATGAACATATAGGAGATTTTTTGCACATTTATGACAACTGTCATTAAGTATCATTTGTTCAATTATGTAATTTTAATGCAAAGATGACATTGTTTGAGATGTCTTTGTTATGACAACTTGACATAAACAAATACATCATAACTTGTCATAAATCTGTCATAAACATGACATAGCAGAATAATTTAAATGTCATTAAGTGTTAATACTACTGTATTTCAAATAGTTTTAAATACCTTAAAAAAAAGCCACAGACAAGTCATAATATTATACTTAACTTTATGTATGTGCGCAATACATAAAAAACTGACAACTAACAGAACTTGTTCTTCCTCACACAGAGGGATCTGAAATTTTCTGACATAGAAGAAAAAACAAACAAAACATTTAATTGATTTTATTAATTGATTTTATGTAATTAGGTTTCCAGCGATATGGACCATACGCTGCATGGCTTAACTCAATATCGTACTGTTTTCATTTAATTTTAGATGAATCGGTCTCCAAATGCAATAAAATATAATTTTATCAATTTTAATTATTATTAATATTATTAATAAATGATTGATTTTATTTGTTAAACACATAGAGGAAACTTAAAAAACATTATGAACTAAATAACACGAATGATGTTGTCATAAAACTATTTGACAGAGTATTAACACTTAATGAAATTTTAATGACAAATTATATTTGTACCACTGTAGTTGAGGTCAAGAATAATATTAATGATGCTGTTATAAAACTATATGACAGAATATTAACACTTAATGACAAATTAAATTTGTATCACTGGTAAAAAGTGGTCAGTTATGTTGTCCTGGTAATGTTAAGTTGTCATGACAAGTTATGATGTATTGGTTTATGTCAAGTTGTCATAACAAAGACATCTCAAACAATGTCATCTTTGCATTAAAAATGATATAATTGAACAAATGACACTTAATGACAGTTGTCACAAACATGCATAAAATATCCTTTATATTCATGACACGTGTCCTGTCATGATTATGAAGGTGTTATGTCAGTCTTATGAACACCCCTTCAAGTAAAGTGTTACCAAACTTTTGATACTTTTGCAAAATGTATAGTGTGCAAGATTTTTAGTTGTTTAATAAAAATTAAAAAGATTTAAATTAATTACATTTTGTGCATTTTTTAAATTACATAATTAGTTTTTTTGTGTAAAGAGCACTGCTGCATAATGGTACAATTTAAAAGTAATACACACAAATTATCCAACAGAAGTATTACACATAAGACCATAAGATTTTTTTTCTTTAACAAAAAAGATTATTTGCATTGAAATATTTTCTTCCTCTCTTTATGTTTTACGCCATGGCTATTCATGGCGAGACCCTGTTAACAGTTAGTTGATCTACAAGTTAATCCATACACATGTTGGGGCGGGGCAATTTGGTATCTCCAATTCACCTAATTTGCATGTTTTTGGCCTGTGGGAGGAAACCGGAGTACACGGAGAACATTGAAATATTTAAATCAATTGACAGCCTCATACTGTATCTTATTGTTTCTAATGCTGTTTCATAACGGCAGTAATTTTGCCAAGTTTAAGGGGGTAACCCATGCTAAAATTACTGTCAAATCACCAAAATGCATGTGCCTCCCGTGCTTTATTACTTCAAAAACATCGAGCATTTATTGTTTACACGCTGTCTCTCTAAGCAGCAGGTTTCCTGCAGGTTTATATCACAGTGTGGATGCCGGGCATGTCGCTCTTGTTATGACAGGGTGACTGGCTCTGCCTTTCACATGGCAGAAACCCAAATCATGAATATCACATTTTCTATTGAGTGCTTTTAGATTGCTTCATTTTTCTTTTTCCCTTTTTCATGTCTGTGCAGTCTGCATCAGTGACATCTGCAAAACCCGCACATCATTAGTCAGGACCGTACGTGCTCAGAGACTGGGATGTGGGGGGAAGGGTGTGAAAGGTGACTATGCAAAGGTGACTTTCAAACAATTGCAGCCCCTCATTATACCAAACGGACAGAGAGGCAGAGAGAGATTGCGATTGGGAAAGGTCGCACTAGGGCCGAATTCTAAAAGGCAGTACGGACGTAAATTGCTTATACAAGGCAAACGTGAAAACGCATACAGATAGATAGATAGATAGAGATAGAGATAGAGAGAGAGAGAGAGAGAGAGAGAGAGAGAGAGAGAGAGAGAGAGAGAGAGAGAGAGAGAGAGACTCTGAGGCATGATGGGCTATCAGAATTGTTATAATGCCTGATTCAATACTGGAAGTAAGCAAATGTACCGTTGCAAACAAATTCTATTTGCATGATATCTTTCTCAAGAAACTGTTACGGCTATCTGGCAATTGTACTTTACTTGGTTTTTTCGGCCTCACTCAACTACTGCCATAAAAACCCGAATCAATTATTTACTGCTGCAAATAACAGTGGAAAATGTCTCTTTTATAAAAATGATGTACCGGTGCTTTCCATGGGGAGTAATGCGAATTGGAGCACTTACATTTTACAATTCTGATGAAAAGTTTGCACTGAAAAGGGTAACAATAATTTAATTTAAATTTGCCACAGCACCATAGCAGCACAGCTAGCGCAGCGTTTCATTAAATTAAATGGCTAGTGGTTAGTAAATAAATAGCAAATCTATGGTATTTCATTATTTAACAGTGCCCAAAAATGCTGAAACAGTTTAGCTAGTTCACCCCTGAGAGATATTCAAAGGGGAATAGAGAGCAAAACTTGAAGTTTTTAGTGTTTGTTGTAACAGAGTTTGTGGTCGATTTATATATCGACTAGAAATCTTATTTCAACTGGGTGGAGAAAAATAAACTTAAATCAAGCTGTAGGGTTAAAAACATAATCTTTAAAAAGAAATTTCATCAGTACATCATCTGGGCTCATATGGTGTTTTTCCAATACATAGTACGGCTCACTTTTGTGTTTTTTTTTAATTGTGTACAGTACGGTATCCCTGATAAACTTTTTTTAGGGCCACCTTGGTTGAGGTTCCAAGTAAGCTGTACCACAGCAGATCACTTATTGGTCAGACAGAACAGTCAAAACCAGCGTAAATGCTACATTTTAGATTAGCTTACCCTTGTGCACCGTCAAGCAAACCAAGGCTGCATCTGAAATCTCTATAATGCTGCATTCGAAGGCTTGAAGGCATGTCCGAATCCAATGTCTCCTGAGATATCTTCATTGTCTTGTCCCACAATTATATGCATGGGTGTGCAAGGGGAATGTGATTGGTTGGCGGCCAAGAAAGCGTCTGGAGCAGAAATTTAGTGTAAAAATATTGTTTTACACTTTTTTATTGCATTTTTAGCGAGAAATAAGTATTGTAGTTTGTAAATATGGGATTTGTTATCACAAAAGTGCTCTCTGTTTATATTTCAAATGGAATTCTGTTACGCTGCCTATGAAGGTGGTCCGAATGTGTTTCCTGAAACTGCTGTAGTCATTAGCCTCTTCCACACAGTAATTTCAGTAAATTACCATTAATTTACCAGTAAATACAAAAATGTGCTGTTCACACACGCAATGACGTTCCGTCTTTTTACCAGTAAGACATCATTCACACATCAGTACCAAAATACCGGTAAACTCAGAGAGAAAGCGGAAGTTACCTGTGGCACGCGGCAAGCTCAGTGTTGTATTTTTAAACAATGGCAGGTTATGACTTCATAACCACAGTCTGTAATTTTGCTGTTTTCACATCTGTGGCAAACGCTGATGGTCACAGTTGCTCGTGACCAAACAACATTGCATTAGGGCAGTGGTTCTCAAATGGGGGTACACGTACCCCTAGGGGTACTTTGGGGTACTGCAGGGGGTACGTGAGAGAAAGTGGAAACTGACATATAGGAATAAATCAATAAAATCAGTAAATCATGATGATAGTATTTTTATATGACATTAGGACTGCACAAAGATGCATTTAAAAAATAAAAAATGTAAAGCACATTGTACAAAATGCATGTGCCAGTTCAACCGCATGCGCTAAGGTTTCAGTTCAGCAGCTTTATTATTGCGCGAAATAATTTAAGTTAGGAGAGGTGGCTTCCTAAAAGAGGATGCTAAAAAGAAAAAACAAACCAGAGCCTCAAAAATACCACCAGTTTTGTGATGAATACTAATAAGCAATAAACCTGCTCTGGGCATCAGATATAATAACTGTCTCACTCTCATTTCACTGTATTTTAAAGCTAAATGTTGTTGTCTGGTTAAGGGGTACTCGGCTTGATAAAATCATAAAAAGGGGTACTTCAGCCAAAAAAGTTTGAGAACCACTGCATTAGGGGATGTCAAACCGAAACTGCGTCTTAAACAACAATACCGTTTGCACATTAGGCTTCACAGATGGTGTGCTAAGGACGTCGGATATTCGGCAGATAGATGGTAAGCTGTTTTAAACAACTTTGGTGAAGTAATGTGGATGTTAATTTTAGGTGTGCTCGACTTTTAAGCAGTGTGTGTGTGTGTGTGTGTGGAAACGTCCGTAAACAGAGCGGGGGTAAACGCATCATCTGTATCAAAACGTTATGATTGGCTTGGTTTGACGTCTTCCATTCTAAATGCCGTAATTTATATTTTTTGTTCACACATACCGCTTAACGGTAAATTACTGGTAATCTTACAACCTCTCTTACTGGTTAATTGGCAGCACTTATTTCCCAGAAAATCAGTTCTGATCAAACACATAACCTGTTAACTACAATTTACCAGTAAATAACCAGTAAAGACTATATGTGTGAAAGGGACTATTGCCTCATGAGGCAGTGAGGCAACAAGTCAGCTTCCTTAGTGTTCAGAGTAATGTCGTTTTCTGTTCTTCGTTAATTATATGTGTTGCAAAACCCCCCATTTTAGCGATGAAAACATCCACATGCCAACAACACCATTTCATCGACATGTTTTACTGCTCCTGCCTTGTGTGTTTGTTTGTCGCGTTTACGATTATGTCATGGCAGTAGATGTGTTTGCAGCAGGCACTTATTTTGACAAAACACGTGATGCACACAGGATCTCTCAACGCGCAGAACACATATTTTGAAAATGCAAGCAAACAACACACATGATGGGCTACATACATGTTGTGACGAACTTCGCATCGAGCGCCCTCGAAAAAAGAAGTCACAGGCCGTCACTGCGCGCAACTATAACGATAAGTCTTTAATCCCACCCACTCAAGCGGTACTTAACTGCAGTGGAAAAGCTAACAGAACCAAACACAAGTAAAGCGTGTCTAGCCGAGCCACGTCATGCTGAGCCTAGTCATACCAGAAAATGGAAAAACGACTTTAGTATACACTACGATATCTAATTTAATTTCTCACACATTCAATTCACATTTATTTTTATAAAGTTTTTCACACTGCATATTGTTTCTAAGCTGCTTTTCAGGAAATGCATATTTATATCAGAATATATAGTTGTTAAATAAATTGTGTATAGGTATATAAATTGGTATACGTTATAGCGTTTACAATTAGCAAATGTAGGTGATCATAAAAGGTATTATATATGTACAGTATAGCACTACCTATAACAGTGTAGCATGGTGCAGAAGTGCAGAAATAGTGTCTTTTGCTCTTGCAAATCATCCAGCAGTCTAATGAATTCTGCCTAATGTTCTTAGTCATTACACAACCCCTTTAGGTATCTGTAGAAGGTCATGTGTGTACTTCAAAGGTGTGTTTGAGAATATTCATAAAGCAACTTTAAGATGTGGTTTAAGATATGAATAATGCTTATTCCTCCTTAACCATTTGCATATATAATACCGCAAAATAAAAAAATGTATGCAAAAAAACAATTATAATGAAGTTACTCCGAAAACACACCAACAAAGAATCCAGATGATTCAAAAATTCCAGGAAAACTTTATTATAAAGCCCAAAGTGTCTGATTTCTGAGAGTAGCTGCAGCAGTGAATGGCATGGAGGTGGTGCAGTGCAGTCATTCAGCATTAATCGCCCTCAGCGCTGTGACCTCGCGAGACTCTTTATATTACATCATCAGTGTGGTCGTGACGAATCAGGACTTAGACAGCAATGGTGCATGTCTGGACATACCCTTCATGTAAAACCACACACATATCATTTTCTCATATTCCAAGAAATTAGCACAATCCACATTTTTTATTTTATTTTTGATTTTCGTTTTGTTCTTTTGTACAGCTTCTCACACCTGGCAGCTATGTTGTTGCCAGAAAGGCTTGAATGCTTACAATAACCCAAAATTCT